>NW_027194231.1:0-88043 GCF_032444005.1 Ranitomeya imitator
GACTGGTTAAAATTTTGGTGGTTTCTTGTTCAGTCCATAGGCCTACATCATGTGGCAAACCGGTGAGCATGTGGCTCTATTAGTATAGGAGATACCTGAAAACATATCACACTTTTCATCATAGTGCTTTTACCAATGCATAAAATGCATGGAGAAGTCAATTCGAATGACTGGTCCTCAGTGTTGTGAGAACGATGACTGGTTAAAATTTTTGGTGGTTTCTTGTTCAGTCCATGGGCCTACATCATGTGGCAAACCGGTGAGCATGTGACTCTATTAGTATAGGAGATACCTGAAAACATATCACACTTTTCATCATAGTGCTTTTACCAATGCATAAAATGCATGGAGAAGTCATTTCGAATGACTGGTCCTCAGTGTTGTGAGAACGATGACTGGTTAAAATTTTTGGTGGTTTCTTGTTCAGTCCATGGGCCTACATCATGTGGCAAACCGGTGAGCATGTGGCTCTATTAGTATAGGAGATACCTGAAAACATATCACACTTTTCATCATAGTGCTTTTACCAATGCATAAAATGCATGGAGAAGTCATTTCGAATGACTGGTCCTCAGTGTTGTGAGAACGATGACTGGTTAAAATTTTTGGTGGTTTCTTGTTCAGTCCATAGGCCTACATCATGTGGCAAACCGGTGAGCATGTGGCTCTATTAGTATAGGAGATACCTGAAAACATATCACACTTTTCATCATAGTGCATTTACCAATGCATAAAATGCATGGAGAAGTCATTTCGAATGACTGGTCCTCAGTGTTGTGAGAACGATGACTGGTTAAAATTTTTGGTGGTTTCTTGTTCAGTCCATAGGCCTACATCATGTGGCAAACCGGTGAGCATGTGGCTCTATTAGTATAGGAGATACCTGAAAACATATCACACTTTTCATCATAGTGCTTTTACCAATGCATAAAATGCATGGAGAAGTCATTTCGAATGACTATTCCTCAGTGTTGTGAGAACGATGACTGGTTAAAATTTTTGGTGGTTTCTTGTTCAGTCCATAGGCCTACATCATGTAGCAAACCGGTGAGCATGTGGCTCTATTAGTATAGGAGATACCTGAAAACATATCACACTTTTCATCATAGTGCTTTTACCAATGCATAAAATGCATGGAGAAGTCATTTCGAATGACTGGTCCTCAGTGTTGTGAGAACGATGACTGGTTAAAATTTTTGGTGGTTTCTTGTTCAGTCCATAGGCCTACATCATGTGGCAAACCGGTGAGCATGTGGCTCTATAAGTATAGGAGATACCTGAAAACATATCACACTTTTCATCATAGTGCTTTTACCAATGCATAAAATGCATGGAGAAGTCATTTCGAATGACTGGTCCTCAGTGTTGTGAGAACGATGACTGGTTAAAATTTTTGGTGGTTTCTTGTTCAGTCCATAGGCCTACATCATGTGGCAAACCGGTGAGCATGTGGCTCTATTAGTATAGGAGATACCTGAAAACATATCACACTTTTCATCATAGTGCTTTTACCAATGCATAAAATGCATGGAGAAGTCATTTCGAATGACTGGTCCTCAGTGTTGTGAGAACGATGACTGGTTAAAATTTTTGGTGGTTAATTGTTCAGTCCATAGGCCTACATCATGTGGCAAACCGGTGAGCATGTGGCTCTATTAGTATAGGAGATACCTGAAAACATATCACACTTTTCATCATAGTGCTTTTACCAATGCATAAAATGCATGGAGAAGTCATTTCGAATGACTGGTCCTCAGTGTTGTGAGAACGATGACTGGTTAAAATTTTTGGTGGTTTCTTGTTCAGTCCATAGGCCTACATCATGTGGCAAACCGGTGAGCATGTGGCTCTATTAGTATAGGAGATACCTGAAAACATATCACACTTTTCATCATAGTGCTTTTACCAATGCATAAAATGCATGGAGAAGTCATTTCGAATGACTGGTCCTCAGTGTTGTGAGAACGATGACTGGTTAAAATTTTTGGTGGTTTCTTGTTCAGTCCATAGGCCTACATCATGTGGCAAACCGGTGAGCATGTGGCTCTATTAGTATAGGAGATACCTGAAAACATCACACTTTTCATCATAGTGCTTTTACCAAGGCATAAAATGCATGGAGAAGTCATTTCGAATGACTGGTCCTCAGTGTTGTGAGAACGATGACTGGTTAAAATTTTTGGTGGTTTCTTGTTCAGTCCATAGGCCTACATCATGTGGCAAACCGGTGAGCATGTGGCTCTATTAGTATAGGAGATACCTGAAAACATATCACACTTTTCATCATAGTGCTTTTACCAATGCATAAAATGCATGGAGAAGTCATTTCGAATGACTGGTCCTCAGTGTTGTGAGAACGATGACTGGTTAAAATTTTTGGTGGTTTCTTGTTCAGTCCATAGGCCTACATCATGTGGCAAACCGGTGAGCATGTGGCTCTATTAGTATAGGAGATACCTGAAAACATCACACTTTTCATCATAGTGCTTTTACCAATGCATAAAATGCATGGAGAAGTCATTTCGAATGACTGGTCCTCAGTGTTTTGAGAACGATGACTGGTTAAAATTTTTGGTGGTTTCTTGTTCAGTCCATAGGCCTACATCATGTGGCAAACCGGTGAGCATGTGGCTCTATTAGTATAGGAGATACCTGAAAACATCACACTTTTCATCATAGTGCTTTTACCAATGCATAAAATGCATGGAGAAGTCATTTCGAATGACTGGTCCTCAGTGTTGTGAGTACGATGACTGGTTAAAATTTTTGGTGGTTTCTTGTTCAGTCCATAGGCCTACATCATGTGGCAAACCGGTGAGCATGTGGCTCTATTAGTATAGGAGATACCTGAAAACATATCACACTTTTTATCATAGTGCTTTTACCAATGCATAAAATGCATGGAGAAGTCATTTCGAATGACTGGTCCTCAGTGTTGTGAGAACGATGACTGGTTAAAATTTTTGGTGGTTTCTTGTTCAGTCCATAGGCCTACATCATGTGGCAAACCGGTGAGCATGTGGCTCTATTAGGATAGGAGATACCTGAAAACATATCACACTTTTCATCATAGTGCTTTTACCAATGCATAAAATGCATGGAGAAGTCATTTCGAATGACTGGTCCTCAGTGTTGTGAGAACGATGACTGGTTAAAATTTTTGGTGGTTTCTTGTTCAGTCCATAGGCCTACATCATGTGGCAAACCGGTGAGCATGTGGCTCTATTAGTATAGGAGATACCTGAAAACATATCACACTTTTCATCATAGTGCTTTTACCAATGCATAAAATGCATGGAGAAGTCATTTCGAATGACTGGTCCTCAGTGTTGTGAGAACGATGACTGGTTAAAATTTTGGGTGGTTTCTTGTTCAGTCCATGGGCCTACATCATGTGGCAAACCGGTGAGCATGTGGCTCTATTAGTATAGGAGATACCTGAAAACATATCACACTTTTCATCATAGTGCTTTTACCAATGCATAAAATGCATGGAGAAGTCATTTCGAATGACTGGTCCTCAGTGTTGTGAGAACGATGACTGGTTAAAATTTTTGGTGGTTTCTTGTTCAGTCCATAGGCCTACATCATGTGGCAAACCGGTGAGCATGTGGCTCTATTAGTATAGGAGATACCTGAAAACATATCACACTTTTCATCATAGTGCTTTTACCAATGCATAAAATGCATGGAGAAGTCATTTCGAATGACTGGTCCTCAGTGTTGTGAGAACGATGACTGGTTAAAATTTTTGGTGGTTTCTTGTTCAGTCCATAGGCCTACATCATGTGGCAAACCGGAAAGCATGTGGTTCTATTAGTATAGGAGATACCTGAAAACATATCACACTTTTCATCATAGTGCTTTTACCAATGCATAAAATGCATGGAGAAGTCATTTCGAATGACTGGTCCTCAGTGTTGTGAGAACGATGACTGGTTAAAATTTTTGGTGGTTTCTTGTTCAGTCCATAGGCCTACATCATGTGGCAAACCGGTGAGCATGTGGCTCTATTAGTATAGGAGATACCTGAAAACATATCACACTTTTCATCATAGTGCTTTTACCAATGCATAAAATGCATGGAGAAGTCATTTCGAATGACTGGTCCTCAGTGTTGTGAGAACGATGACTGGTTAAAATTTTTGGTGGTTTCTTGTTCAGTCCATGGGCCTACATCATGTGGCAAACCGGTGAGCATGTGGCTCTATTAGTATAGGAGATACCTGAAAACATATCACACTTTTCATCATAGTGCTTTTACCAATGCATAAAATGCATGGAGAAGTCATTTCGAATGACTGGTCCTCAGTGTTGTGAGAACGATGACTGGTTAAAATTTTTGGTGGTTTCTTGTTCAGTCCATAGGCCTACATCATGTGGCAAACCGGTGAGCATGTGGCTCTATTAGTATAGGAGATACCTGAAAACATATCACACTTTTCATCATAGTGCTTTTACCAATGCATAAAATGCATGGAGAAGTCATTTCGAATGACTGGTCCTCAGTGTTGTGAGAACGATGACTGGTTAAAATTTTTGGTGGTTTCTTGTTCAGTCCATAGGCCTACATCATGTGGCAAACCGGTGAGCATGTGGCTCTATTAGTATAGGAGATACCTGAAAACATCACACTTTTCATCATAGTGCTTTTACCAATGCATAAAATGCATGGAGAAGTCATTTCGAATGACTGGTCCTCAGTGTTGTGAGTACGATGACTGGTTAAAATTTTTGGTGGTTTCTTGTTCAGTCCATAGGCCTACATCATGTGGCAAACCGGTGAGCATGTGGCTCTATTAGTATAGGAGATACCTGAAAACATATCACACTTTTTATCATAGTGCTTTTACCAATGCATAAAATGCATGGAGAAGTCATTTCGAATGACTGGTCCTCAGTGTTGTGAGAACGATGACTGGTTAAAATTTTTGGTGGTTTCTTGTTCAGTCCATAGGCCTACATCATGTGGCAAACCGGTGAGCATGTGGCTCTATTAGGATAGGAGATACCTGAAAACATATCACACTTTTCATCATAGTGCTTTTACCAATGCATAAAATGCATGGAGAAGTCATTTCGAATGACTGGTCCTCAGTGTTGTGAGAACGATGACTGGTTAAAATTTTTGGTGGTTTCTTGTTCAGTCCATAGGCCTACATCATGTGGCAAACCGGTGAGCATGTGGCTCTATTAGTATAGGAGATACCTGAAAACATATCACACTTTTCATCATAGTGCTTTTACCAATGCATAAAATGCATGGAGAAGTCATTTCGAATGACTGGTCCTCAGTGTTGTGAGAACGATGACTGGTTAAAATTTTGGGTGGTTTCTTGTTCAGTCCATGGGCCTACATCATGTGGCAAACCGGTGAGCATGTGGCTCTATTAGTATAGGAGATACCTGAAAACATATCACACTTTTCATCATAGTGCTTTTACCAATGCATAAAATGCATGGAGAAGTCATTTCGAATGACTGGTCCTCAGTGTTGTGAGAACGATGACTGGTTAAAATTTTTGGTGGTTTCTTGTTCAGTCCATAGGCCTACATCATGTGGCAAACCGGTGAGCATGTGGCTCTATTAGTATAGGAGATACCTGAAAACATATCACACTTTTCATCATAGTGCTTTTACCAATGCATAAAATGCATGGAGAAGTCATTTCGAATGACTGGTCCTCAGTGTTGTGAGAACGATGACTGGTTAAAATTTTTGGTGGTTTCTTGTTCAGTCCATAGGCCTACATCATGTGGCAAACCGGAAAGCATGTGGTTCTATTAGTATAGGAGATACCTGAAAACATATCACACTTTTCATCATAGTGCTTTTACCAATGCATAAAATGCATGGAGAAGTCATTTCGAATGACTGGTCCTCAGTGTTGTGAGAACGATGACTGGTTAAAATTTTTGGTGGTTTCTTGTTCAGTCCATAGGCCTACATCATGTGGCAAACCGGTGAGCATGTGGCTCTATTAGTATAGGAGATACCTGAAAACATATCACACTTTTCATCATAGTGCTTTTACCAATGCATAAAATGCATGGAGAAGTCATTTCGAATGACTGGTCCTCAGTGTTGTGAGAACGATGACTGGTTAAAATTTTTGGTGGTTTCTTGTTCAGTCCATGGGCCTACATCATGTGGCAAACCGGTGAGCATGTGGCTCTATTAGTATAGGAGATACCTGAAAACATATCACACTTTTCATCATAGTGCTTTTACCAATGCATAAAATGCATGGAGAAGTCATTTCGAATGACTGGTCCTCAGTGTTGTGAGAACGATGACTGGTTAAAATTTTTGGTGGTTTCTTGTTCAGTCCATAGGCCTACATCATGTGGCAAACCGGTGAGCATGTAGCTCTATTAGTATAGGAGATACCTGAAAACATATCACACTTTTCATCATAGTGCTTTTACCAATGCATAAAATGCATGGAGAAGTCATTTCGAATGACTGGTCCTCAGTGTTGTGAGAACGATAACTGGTTAAAATTTTTGGTGGTTTCTTGTTCAGTCCATAGGCCTACATCATGTGGCAAACCGGTGAGCATGTGGTTCTATTAGTATAGGAGATACCTGAAAACATATCACACTTTTCATCATAGTGCTTTTACCAATGCATAAAATGCATGGAGAAGTCATTTCGAATGACTGGTCCTCAGTGTTGTGAGAACGATGACTGGTTAAAATTTTTGGTGGTTTCTTGTTCAGTCCATAGGCCTACATCATGTGGCAAACCGGTGAGCATGTGGCTCTATTAGTATAGGAGATACCTGAAAACATATCACACTTTTCATCATAGTGCTTTTTCCAATGCATAAAATGCATGGAGAAGTCATTTCGAATGACTGGTCCTCAGTGTTGTGAGAACGATGACTGGTTAAAATTTTTGGTGGTTTCTTGTTCAGTCCATGGGCCTACATCATGTGGCAAACCGGTGAGCATGTGGCTCTATTAGTATAGGAGATACCTGAAAACATATCACACTTTTCATCATAGTGCTTTTACCAATGCATAAAATGCATGGAGAAGTCATTTCGAATGACTGGTCCTCAGTGTTGTGAGAACGATGACTGGTTAAAATTTTTGGTGGTTTCTTGTTCAGTCCATAGGCCTACATCATGTGGCAAACCGGAAAGCATGTGGTTCTATTAGTATAGGAGATACCTGAAAACATATCACACTTTTCATCATAGTGCTTTTACCAATGCATAAAATGCATGGAGAAGTCATTTCGAATGACTGGTCCTCAGTGTTGTGAGAACGATGACTGGTTAAAATTTTTGGTGGTTTCTTGTTCAGTCCATAGGCCTACATCATGTGGCAAACCGGTGAGCATGTGGCTCTATTAGTATAGGAGATACCTGAAAACATATCACACTTTTCATCATAGTGCTTTTACCAATGCATAAAATGCATGGAGAAGTCATTTCGAATGACTGGTCCTCAGTGTTGTGAGAACGATGACTGGTTAAAATTTTTGGTGGTTTCTTGTTCAGTCCATGGGCCTACATCATGTGGCAAACCGGTGAGCATGTGGCTCTATTAGTATAGGAGATACCTGAAAACATATCACACTTTTCATCATAGTGCTTTTACCAATGCATAAAATGCATGGAGAAGTCATTTCGAATGACTGGTCCTCAGTGTTGTGAGAACGATGACTGGTTAAAATTTTTGGTGGTTTCTTGTTCAGTCCATAGGCCTACATCATGTGGCAAACCGGTGAGCATGTAGCTCTATTAGTATAGGAGATACCTGAAAACATATCACACTTTTCATCATAGTGCTTTTACCAATGCATAAAATGCATGGAGAAGTCATTTCGAATGACTGGTCCTCAGTGTTGTGAGAACGATAACTGGTTAAAATTTTTGGTGGTTTCTTGTTCAGTCCATAGGCCTACATCATGTGGCAAACCGGTGAGCATGTGGTTCTATTAGTATAGGAGATACCTGAAAACATATCACACTTTTCATCATAGTGCTTTTACCAATGCATAAAATGCATGGAGAAGTCATTTCGAATGACTGGTCCTCAGTGTTGTGAGAACGATGACTGGTTAAAATTTTTGGTGGTTTCTTGTTCAGTCCATAGGCCTACATCATGTGGCAAACCGGTGAGCATGTGGCTCTATTAGTATAGGAGATACCTGAAAACATATCACACTTTTCATCATAGTGCTTTTTCCAATGCATAAAATGCATGGAGAAGTCATTTCGAATGACTGGTCCTCAGTGTTGTGAGAACGATGACTGGTTAAAATTTTTGGTGGTTTCTTGTTCAGTCCATGGGCCTACATCATGTGGCAAACCGGTGAGCATGTGGCTCTATTAGTATAGGAGATACCTGAAAACATATCACACTTTTCATCATAGTGCTTTTACCAATGCATAAAATGCATGGAGAAGTCATTTCGAATGACTGGTCCTCAGTGTTGTGAGAA
Organism: Ranitomeya imitator; assembly: GCF_032444005.1. Taxonomy (NCBI): domain Eukaryota; kingdom Metazoa; phylum Chordata; class Amphibia; order Anura; family Dendrobatidae; genus Ranitomeya; species Ranitomeya imitator. Next base: position 8,459 of record NW_027194231.1, read on the forward strand.
CGATGACTGGTTAAAATTTTTGGTGGTTTCTTGTTCAGTCCATAGGCCTACATCATGTGGCAAACCGGTGAGCATGTGGCTCTATTAGTATAGGAGATACCTGAAAACATATCACACTTTTCATCATAGTGCTTTTACCAATGCATAAAATGCATGGAGAAGTCATTTCGAATGACTGGTCCTCAGTGTTGTGAGAACGATGACTGGTTAAAATTTTTGGTGGTTTCTTGTTCAGTCCATAGGCCTACATCATGTGGCAAACCGGTGAGCATGTGGCTCTATTAGTATAGGAGATACCTGAAAACATATCACACTTTTCATCATAGTGCTTTTACCAATGCATAAAATGCATGGAGAAGTCATTTCGAATGACTGGTCCTCAGTGTTGTGAGAACGATGACTGGTTAAAATTTTTGGTGGTTTCTTGTTCAGTCCATAGGCCTACATCATGTGGCAAACCGGTGAGCATGTGGCTCTATTAGTATAGGAGATACCTGAAAACATATCACACTCTTCATCATAGTGCTTTTACCAATGCATAAAATGCATGGAGAAGTCATTTCGAATGACTGGTCCTCAGTGTTGTGAGAACGATGACTGGTTAAAATTTTTGGTGGTTTCTTGTTCAGTCCATTGGCCTACATCATGTGGCAAACCGGTGAGCATGTGGCTCTATTAGTATAGGAGATACCTGAAAACATATCACACTTTTCATCATAGTGCTTTTACCAATGCATAAAATGCATGGAGAAGTCATTTCGAATGACTGGTCCTCAGTGTTGTGAGAACGATGACTGGTTAAAATTTTTGGTGGTTTCTTGTTCAGTCCATAGGCCTACATCATGTGGCAAACCGGTGAGCATGTGGCTCTATTAGTATAGGAGATACCTGAAAACATATCACACTTTTCATCATAGTGCTTTTACCAATGCATAAAATGCATGGAGAAGTCATTTCGAATGACTGGTCCTCAGTGTTGTGAGAACGATGACTGGTTAAAATTTTTGGTGGTTTCTTGTTCAGTCCATAGGCCTACATCATGTGGCAAACCGGTGAGCATGTGGCTCTATTAGTATAGGAGATACCTGAAAACATATCACACTTTTCATCATAGTGCTTTTACCAATGCATAAAATGCATGGAGAAGTCATTTCGAATGACTGGTCCTCAGTGTTGTGAGAACGATGACTGGTTAAAATTTTTGGTGGTTTCTTGTTCAGTCCATAGGCCTACATCATGTGGCAAACCGGTGAGCATGTGGCTCTATTAGTATAGGAGATACCTGAAAACATATCACACTTTTCATCATAGTGCTTTTACCAATGCATAAAATGCATGGAGAAGTCATTTCGAATGACTGGTCCTCAGTGTTGTGAGAACGATGACTGGTTAAAACTTTTGGTGGTTTCTTGTTCAGTCCATAGGCCTACATCATGTGGCAAACCGGTGAGCATGTGGCTCTATTAGTATAGGAGATACCTGAAAACATATCACACTTTTCATCATAGTGCTTTTACCAATGCATAAAATGCATGGAGAAGTCATTTCGAATGACTGGTCCTCAGTGTTGTGAGAACGATGACTGGTTAAAATTTTTGGTGGTTTCTTGTTCAGTCCATAGGCCTACATCATGTGGCAAACCGGTGAGCATGTGGCTCTATTAGTATAGGAGATACCTGAAAACATATCACACTTTTCATCATAGTGCTTTTACCAATGCATAAAATGCATGGAGAAGTCATTTCGAATGACTGGTCCTCAGTGTTGTGAGAACGATGACTGGTTAAAATTTTTGGTGTTTTCTTGTTCAGTCCATTGGCCTACATCATGTGGCAAACCGGTGAGCATGTGGCTCTATTAGTATAGGAGATACCTGAAAACATATCACACTTTTCATCATAGTGCTTTTACCAATGCATAAAATGCATGGAGAAGTCATTTCGAATGACTGGTCCTCAGTGTTGTGAGAACGATGACTGGTTAAAATTTTTGGTGGTTTCTTGTTCAGTCCATAGGCCTACATCATGTGGCAAACCGGTGAGCATGTGGCTCTATTAGTATAGGAGATACCTGAAAACATATCACACTTTTCATCATAGTGCTTTTACCAATGCATAAAATGCATGGAGAAGTCATTTCGAATGACTGGTCCTCAGTGTTGTGAGAACGATGACTGGTTAAAATTTTTGGTGGTTTCTTGTTCAGTCCATAGGCCTACATCATGTGGCAAACCGGTGAGCATGTGGCTCTATTAGTATAGGAGATACCTGAAAACATATCACACTTTTCATCATAGTGCTTTTACCAATGCATAAAATGCATGGAGAAGTCATTTCGAATGACTGGTCCTCAGTGTTGTGAGAACGATGACTGGTTAAAATTTTTGGTGGTTTCTTGTTCAGTCCATAGGCCTACATCATGTGGCAAACCGGTGAGCATGTGGCTCTATTAGTATAGGAGATACCTGAAAACATATCACACTTTTCATCATAGTGCTTTTACCAATGCATAAAATGCATGGAGAAGTCATTTCGAATGACTGGTCCTCAGTGTTGTGAGTACGATGACTGGTTAAAATTTTTGGTGGTTTCTTGTTCAGTCCATAGGCCTACATCATGTGGCAAACCGGTGAGCATGTGGCTCTATTAGTATAGGAGATACCTGAAAACATATCACACTTTTCATCATAGTGCTTTTACCAATGCATAAAATGCATGGAGAAGTCATTTCGAATGACTGGTCCTCAGTGTTGTGAGAACGATGACTGGTTAAAATTTTTGGTGGTTTCTTGTTCAGTCCATAGGCCTACATCATGTGGCAAACCGGTGAGCATGTGGCTCTATTAGTATAGGAGATACCTGAAAACATATCACACTTTTCATCATAGTGCTTTTACCAATGCATAAAATGCATGGAGAAGTCATTTCGAATGACTGGTCCTCAGTGTTGTGAGAACGATGACTGGTTAAAATTTTTGGTGGTTTCTTGTTCAGTCCATAGGCCTACATCATGTGGCAAACCGGTGAGCATGTGGCTCTATTAGTATAGGAGATACCTGAAAACATATCACACTTTTCATCATAGTGCTTTTACCAATGCATGATTGCATGGAGAAGTCATTTCGAATGACTGGTCCTCAGTGTTGTGAGAACGATGACTGGTTAAAATTTTTGGTGGTTTCTTGTTCAGTCCATAGGCCTACATCATGTGGCAAAGCGGTGAGCATGTGGCTCTATTAGTATAGGAGATACCTGAAAACATATCACACTTTTCATCATAGTGCTTTTACCAATGCATAAAATGCATGGAGAAGTCATTTCGAATGACTGGTCCTCAGTGTTGTGAGAACGATGACTGGTTAAAATTTTTGGTGGTTTCTTGTTCAGTCCATAGGCCTACATCATGTGGCAAACCGGTGAGCATGTGGCTCTATTAGTATAGGAGATACCTGAAAACATATCACACTTTTCATCATAGTGCTTTTACCAATGCATAAAATGCATGGAGAAGTCATTTCGAATGACTGGTCCTCAGTGTTGTGAGAACGATGACTGGTTAAAATTTTTGGTGGTTTCTTGTTCAGTCCATAGGCCTACATCATGTGGCAAACCGGTGAGCATGTGGCTCTATTAGTATAGGAGATACCTGAAAACATATCACACTTTTAATCATAGTGCTTTTACCAATGCATAAAATGCATGGAGAAGTCATTTCGAATGACTGGTTCTCAGTGTTGTGAGAACGATGACTGGTTAAAATTTTTGGTGGTTTCTTGTTCAGTCCATAGGCCTACATCATGTGGCAAACCGGTGAGCATGTGGCTCTATTAGTATAGGAGATACCTGAAAACATATCACACTTTTCATCATAGTGCTTTTACCAATGCATAAAATGCATGGAGAAGTCATTTCGAATGACTGGTCCTCAGTGTTGTGAGAACGATGACTGGTTAAAATTTTTGGTGGTTTCTTGTTCAGTCCATAGGCCTACATCATGTGGCAAACCGGTGAGCATGTGGCTCTATTAGTATAGGAGATATCTGAAAACATATCACACTTTTCATCATAGTGCTTTTACCAATGCAGAAAATGCATGGAGAAGTCATTTCGAATGACTGGTTCTCAGTGTTGTGAGAACGATGACTGGTTAAAATTTTTGGTGGTTTCTTGTTCAGTCCATAGGCCTACATCATGTGGCAAACCGGTGACCATGTGGCTCTATTAGTATAGGAGATACCTGAAAACATATCACACTTTTCATCATAGTGCTTTTACCAATGCATAAAATGCATGGAGAAGTCATTTCGAATGACTGGTCCTCAGTGTTGTGAGAACGATGACTGGTTAAAATTTTTGGTGGTTTCTTGTTCAGTCCATAGGCCTACATCATGTGGCAAACCGGTGAGCATGTGGCTCTATTAGTATAGGAGATATCTGAAAACATATCACACTTTTCATCATAGTGCTTTTACCAATGCAGAAAATGCATGGAGAAGTCATTTCGAATGACTGGTCCTCAGTGTTGTGAGAACGATGACTGGTTAAAATTTTTGGTGGTTTCTTGTTCAGTCCATAGGCCTACATCATGTGGCAAACCGGTGAGCATGTGGCTCTATTAGTATAGGAGATACCTGAAAACATATCACACTTTTCATCATAGTGCTTTTACCAATGCATAAAATGCATGGAGAAGTCATTTCGAATGACTGGTCCTCAGTGTTGTGAGAACGATGACTGGTTAAAATTTTGGTGGTTTCTTGTTCAGTCCATAGGCCTACATCATGTGGCAAACCGGTGAGCATGTGGCTCTATTAGTATAGGAGATACCTGAAAACATATCACACTTTTCATCATAGTGCTTTTACCAATGCATAAAATGCATGGAGAAGTCATTTCGAATGACTGGTCCTCAGTGTTGTGAGAACGATGACTGGTTAAAATTTTTGGTGGTTTCTTGTTCAGTCCATGGGCCTACATCATGTGGCAAACCGGTGAGCATGTGACTCTATTAGTATAGGAGATACCTGAAAACATATCACACTTTTCATCATAGTGCTTTTACCAATGCATAAAATGCATGGAGAAGTCATTTCGAATGACTGGTCCTCAGTGTTGTGAGAACGATGACTGGTTAAAATTTTTGGTGGTTTCTTGTTCAGTCCATGGGCCTACATCATGTGGCAAACCGGTGAGCATGTGGCTCTATTAGTATAGGAGATACCTGAAAACATATCACACTTTTCATCATAGTGCTTTTACCAATGCATAAAATGCATGGAGAAGTCATTTCGAATGACTGGTCCTCAGTGTTGTGAGAACGATGACTGGTTAAAATTTTTGGTGGTTTCTTGTTCAGTCCATAGGCCTACATCATGTGGCAAACCGGTGAGCATGTGGCTCTATTAGTATAGGAGATACCTGAAAACATATCACACTTTTCATCATAGTGCATTTACCAATGCATAAAATGCATGGAGAAGTCATTTCGAATGACTGGTCCTCAGTGTTGTGAGAACGATGACTGGTTAAAATTTTTGGTGGTTTCTTGTTCAGTCCATAGGCCTACATCATGTGGCAAACCGGTGAGCATGTGGCTCTATTAGTATAGGAGATACCTGAAAACATATCACACTTTTCATCATAGTGCTTTTACCAATGCATAAAATGCATGGAGAAGTCATTTCGAATGACTATTCCTCAGTGTTGTGAGAACGATGACTGGTTAAAATTTTTGGTGGTTTCTTGTTCAGTCCATAGGCCTACATCATGTAGCAAACCGGTGAGCATGTGGCTCTATTAGTATAGGAGATACCTGAAAACATATCACACTTTTCATCATAGTGCTTTTACCAATGCATAAAATGCATGGAGAAGTCATTTCGAATGACTGGTCCTCAGTGTTGTGAGAACGATGACTGGTTAAAATTTTTGGTGGTTTCTTGTTCAGTCCATAGGCCTACATCATGTGGCAAACCGGTGAGCATGTGGCTCTATAAGTATAGGAGATACCTGAAAACATATCACACTTTTCATCATAGTGCTTTTACCAATGCATAAAATGCATGGAGAAGTCATTTCGAATGACTGGTCCTCAGTGTTGTGAGAACGATGACTGGTTAAAATTTTTGGTGGTTTCTTGTTCAGTCCATAGGCCTACATCATGTGGCAAACCGGTGAGCATGTGGCTCTATTAGTATAGGAGATACCTGAAAACATATCACACTTTTCATCATAGTGCTTTTACCAATGCATAAAATGCATGGAGAAGTCATTTCGAATGACTGGTCCTCAGTGTTGTGAGAACGATGACTGGTTAAAATTTTTGGTGGTTAATTGTTCAGTCCATAGGCCTACATCATGTGGCAAACCGGTGAGCATGTGGCTCTATTAGTATAGGAGATACCTGAAAACATATCACACTTTTCATCATAGTGCTTTTACCAATGCATAAAATGCATGGAGAAGTCATTTCGAATGACTGGTCCTCAGTGTTGTGAGAACGATGACTGGTTAAAATTTTTGGTGGTTTCTTGTTCAGTCCATAGGCCTACATCATGTGGCAAACCGGTGAGCATGTGGCTCTATTAGTATAGGAGATACCTGAAAACATATCACACTTTTCATCATAGTGCTTTTACCAATGCATAAAATGCATGGAGAAGTCATTTCGAATGACTGGTCCTCAGTGTTGTGAGAACGATGACTGGTTAAAATTTTTGGTGGTTTCTTGTTCAGTCCATAGGCCTACATCATGTGGCAAACCGGTGAGCATGTGGCTCTATTAGTATAGGAGATACCTGAAAACATCACACTTTTCATCATAGTGCTTTTACCAAGGCATAAAATGCATGGAGAAGTCATTTCGAATGACTGGTCCTCAGTGTTGTGAGAACGATGACTGGTTAAAATTTTTGGTGGTTTCTTGTTCAGTCCATAGGCCTACATCATGTGGCAAACCGGTGAGCATGTGGCTCTATTAGTATAGGAGATACCTGAAAACATATCACACTTTTCATCATAGTGCTTTTACCAATGCATAAAATGCATGGAGAAGTCATTTCGAATGACTGGTCCTCAGTGTTGTGAGAACGATGACTGGTTAAAATTTTTGGTGGTTTCTTGTTCAGTCCATAGGCCTACATCATGTGGCAAACCGGTGAGCATGTGGCTCTATTAGTATAGGAGATACCTGAAAACATCACACTTTTCATCATAGTGCTTTTACCAATGCATAAAATGCATGGAGAAGTCATTTCGAATGACTGGTCCTCAGTGTTTTGAGAACGATGACTGGTTAAAATTTTTGGTGGTTTCTTGTTCAGTCCATAGGCCTACATCATGTGGCAAACCGGTGAGCATGTGGCTCTATTAGTATAGGAGATACCTGAAAACATCACACTTTTCATCATAGTGCTTTTACCAATGCATAAAATGCATGGAGAAGTCATTTCGAATGACTGGTCCTCAGTGTTGTGAGTACGATGACTGGTTAAAATTTTTGGTGGTTTCTTGTTCATTCCATAGGCCTACATCATGTGGCAAACCGGTGAGCATGTGGCTCTATTAGTATAGGAGATACCTGAAAACATATCACACTTTTTATCATAGTGCTTTTACCAATGCATAAAATGCATGGAGAAGTCATTTCGAATGACTGGTCCTCAGTGTTGTGAGAACGATGACTGGTTAAAATTTTTGGTGGTTTCTTGTTCAGTCCATAGGCCTACATCATGTGGCAAACCGGTGAGCATGTGGCTCTATTAGGATAGGAGATACCTGAAAACATATCACACTTTTCATCATAGTGCTTTTACCAATGCATAAAATGCATGGAGAAGTCATTTCGAATGACTGGTCCTCAGTGTTGTGAGAACGATGACTGGTTAAAATTTTTGGTGGTTTCTTGTTCAGTCCATAGGCCTACATCATGTGGCAAACCGGTGAGCATGTGGCTCTATTAGTATAGGAGATACCTGAAAACATATCACACTTTTCATCATAGTGCTTTTACCAATGCATAAAATGCATGGAGAAGTCATTTCGAATGACTGGTCCTCAGTGTTGTGAGAACGATGACTGGTTAAAATTTTGGGTGGTTTCTTGTTCAGTCCATGGGCCTACATCATGTGGCAAACCGGTGAGCATGTGGCTCTATTAGTATAGGAGATACCTGAAAACATATCACACTTTTCATCATAGTGCTTTTACCAATGCATAAAATGCATGGAGAAGTCATTTCGAATGACTGGTCCTCAGTGTTGTGAGAACGATGACTGGTTAAAATTTTTGGTGGTTTCTTGTTCAGTCCATAGGCCTACATCATGTGGCAAACCGGTGAGCATGTGGCTCTATTAGTATAGGAGATACCTGAAAACATATCACACTTTTCATCATAGTGCTTTTACCAATGCATAAAATGCATGGAGAAGTCATTTCGAATGACTGGTCCTCAGTGTTGTGAGAACGATGACTGGTTAAAATTTTTGGTGGTTTCTTGTTCAGTCCATAGGCCTACATCATGTGGCAAACCGGAAAGCATGTGGTTCTATTAGTATAGGAGATACCTGAAAACATATCACACTTTTCATCATAGTGCTTTTACCAATGCATAAAATGCATGGAGAAGTCATTTCGAATGACTGGTCCTCAGTGTTGTGAGAACGATGACTGGTTAAAATTTTTGGTGGTTTCTTGTTCAGTCCATAGGCCTACATCATGTGGCAAACCGGTGAGCATGTGGCTCTATTAGTATAGGAGATACCTGAAAACATATCACACTTTTCATCATAGTGCTTTTACCAATGCATAAAATGCATGGAGAAGTCATTTCGAATGACTGGTCCTCAGTGTTGTGAGAACGATGACTGGTTAAAATTTTTGGTGGTTTCTTGTTCAGTCCATGGGCCTACATCATGTGGCAAACCGGTGAGCATGTGGCTCTATTAGTATAGGAGATACCTGAAAACATATCACACTTTTCATCATAGTGCTTTTACCAATGCATAAAATGCATGGAGAAGTCATTTCGAATGACTGGTCCTCAGTGTTGTGAGAACGATGACTGGTTAAAATTTTTGGTGGTTTCTTGTTCAGTCCATAGGCCTACATCATGTGGCAAACCGGTGAGCATGTAGCTCTATTAGTATAGGAGATACCTGAAAACATATCACACTTTTCATCATAGTGCTTTTACCAATGCATAAAATGCATGGAGAAGTCATTTCGAATGACTGGTCCTCAGTGTTGTGAGAACGATAACTGGTTAAAATTTTTGGTGGTTTCTTGTTCAGTCCATAGGCCTACATCATGTGGCAAACCGGTGAGCATGTGGTTCTATTAGTATAGGAGATACCTGAAAACATATCACACTTTTCATCATAGTGCTTTTACCAATGCATAAAATGCATGGAGAAGTCATTTCGAATGACTGGTCCTCAGTGTTGTGAGAACGATGACTGGTTAAAATTTTTGGTGGTTTCTTGTTCAGTCCATAGGCCTACATCATGTGGCAAACCGGTGAGCATGTGGCTCTATTAGTATAGGAGATACCTGAAAACATATCACACTTTTCATCATAGTGCTTTTTCCAATGCATAAAATGCATGGAGAAGTCATTTCGAATGACTGGTCCTCAGTGTTGTGAGAACGATGACTGGTTAAAATTTTTGGTGGTTTCTTGTTCAGTCCATGGGCCTACATCATGTGGCAAACCGGTGAGCATGTGGCTCTATTAGTATAGGAGATACCTGAAAACATATCACACTTTTCATCATAGTGCTTTTACCAATGCATAAAATGCATGGAGAAGTCATTTCGAATGACTGGTCCTCAGTGTTGTGAGAACGATGACTGGTTAAAATTTTTGGTGGTTTCTTGTTCAGTCCATAGGCCTACATCATGTGGCAAACCGGTGAGCATGTGGCTCTATTAGTATAGGAGATACCTGAAAACATATCACACTTTTCATCATAGTGCTTTTACCAATGCATAAAATGCATGGAGAAGTCATTTCGAATGACTGGTCCTCAGTGTTGTGAGAACGATGACTGGTTAAAATTTTTGGTGGTTTCTTGTTCAGTCCATAGGCCTACATCATGTGGCAAACCGGTGAGCATGTGGCTCTATTAGTATAGGAGATACCTGAAAACATCACACTTTTCATCATAGTGCTTTTACCAATGCATAAAATGCATGGAGAAGTCATTTCGAATGACTGGTCCTCAGTGTTGTGAGAACGATGACTGGTTAAAATTTTTGGTGGTTTCTTGTTCAGTCCATAGGCCTACATCATGTGGCAAACCGGTGAGCATGTGGCTCTATTAGTATAGGAGATACCTGAAAACATATCACACTTTTCATCATAGTGCTTTTACCAATGCATAAAATGCATGGAGAAGTCATTTCGAATGACTGGTCCTCAGTGTTGTGAGAACGATGACTGGTTAAAATTTTGGGTGGTTTCTTGTTCAGTCCATGGGCCTACATCATGTGGCAAACCGGTGAGCATGTGGCTCTATTAGTATAGGAGATACCTGAAAACATATCACACTTTTCATCATAGTGCTTTTACCAATGCATAAAATGCATGGAGAAGTCATTTCGAATGACTGGTCCTCAGTGTTGTGAGAACGATGACTGGTTAAAATTTTTGGTGGTTTCTTGTTCAGTCCATAGGCCTACATCATGTGGCAAACCGGTGAGCATGTGGCTCTATTAGTATAGGAGATACCTGAAAACATATCACACTTTTCATCATAGTGCTTTTACCAATGCATAAAATGCATGGAGAAGTCATTTCGAATGACTGGTCCTCAGTGTTGTGAGAACGATGACTGGTTAAAATTTTTGGTGGTTTCTTGTTCAGTCCATAGGCCTACATCATGTGGCAAACCGGAAAGCATGTGGTTCTATTAGTATAGGAGATACCTGAAAACATATCACACTTTTCATCATAGTGCTTTTACCAATGCATAAAATGCATGGAGAAGTCATTTCGAATGACTGGTCCTCAGTGTTGTGAGAACGATGACTGGTTAAAATTTTTGGTGGTTTCTTGTTCAGTCCATAGGCCTACATCATGTGGCAAACCGGTGAGCATGTGGCTCTATTAGTATAGGAGATACCTGAAAACATATCACACTTTTCATCATAGTGCTTTTACCAATGCATAAAATGCATGGAGAAGTCATTTCGAATGACTGGTCCTCAGTGTTGTGAGAACGATGACTGGTTAAAATTTTTGGTGGTTTCTTGTTCAGTCCATGGGCCTACATCATGTGGCAAACCGGTGAGCATGTGGCTCTATTAGTATAGGAAATACCTGAAAACATATCACACTTTTCATCATAGTGCTTTTACCAATGCATAAAATGCATGGAGAAGTCATTTCGAATGACTGGTCCTCAGTGTTGTGAGAACGATGACTGGTTAAAATTTTTGGTGGTTTCTTGTTCAGTCCATAGGCCTACATCATGTGGCAAACCGGTGAGCATGTAGCTCTATTAGTATAGGAGATACCTGAAAACATATCACACTTTTCATCATAGTGCTTTTACCAATGCATAAAATGCATGGAGAAGTCATTTCGAATGACTGGTCCTCAGTGTTGTGAGAACGATAACTGGTTAAAATTTTTGGTGGTTTCTTGTTCAGTCCATAGGCCTACATCATGTGGCAAACCGGTGAGCATGTGGTTCTATTAGTATAGGAGATACCTGAAAACATATCACACTTTTCATCATAGTGCTTTTACCAATGCATAAAATGCATGGAGAAGTCATTTCGAATGACTGGTCCTCAGTGTTGTGAGAACGATGACTGGTTAAAATTTTTGGTGGTTTCTTGTTCAGTCCATAGGCCTACATCATGTGGCAAACCGGTGAGCATGTGGCTCTATTAGTATAGGAGATACCTGAAAACATATCACACTTTTCATCATAGTGCTTTTTCCAATGCATAAAATGCATGGAGAAGTCATTTCGAATGACTGGTCCTCAGTGTTGTGAGAACGATGACTGGTTAAAATTTTTGGTGGTTTCTTGTTCAGTCCATGGGCCTACATCATGTGGCAAACCGGTGAGCATGTGGCTCTATTAGTATAGGAGATACCTGAAAACATATCACACTTTTCATCATAGTGCTTTTACCAATGCATAAAATGCATGGAGAAGTCATTTCGAATGACTGGTCCTCAGTGTTGTGAGAACGATGACTGGTTAAAATTTTTGGTGGTTTCTTGTTCAGTCCATAGGCCTACATCATGTGGCAAACCGGTGAGCATGTGGCTCTATTAGTATAGGAGATACCTGAAAACATATCACACTTTTCATCATAGTGCTTTTACCAATGCATAAAATGCATGGAGAAGTCATTTCGAATGACTGGTCCTCAGTGTTGTGAGAACGATGACTGGTTAAAATTTTTGGTGGTTTCTTGTTCAGTCCATAGGCCTACATCATGTGGCAAACCGGTGAGCATGTGGCTCTATTAGTATAGGAGATACCTGAAAACATCACACTTTTCATCATAGTGCTTTTACCAATGCATAAAATGCATGGAGAAGTCATTTCGAATGGCTGGTCCTCAGTGTTGTGAGAACGATGACTGGTTAAAATTTTTGGTGGTTTCTTGTTCAGTCCATAGGCCTACATCATGTGGCAAACCGGTGAGCATGTGGCTCTATTAGTATAGGAGATACCTGAAAACATATCACACTTTTCATCATAGTGCTTTTACCAATGCATAAAATGCATGGAGAAGTCATTTCGAATGACTGGTCCTCAGTGTTGTGAGAACGATGACTGGTTAAAATTTTTGGTGGTTTCTTGTTCAGTCCATAGGCCTACATCATGTGGCAAACCGGTGAGCATGTGGCTCTATTAGTATAGGAGATACCTGAAAACATCACACTTTTCATCATAGTGCTTTTACCAATGCATAAAATGCATGGAGAAGTCATTTCGAATGACTGGTCCTCAGTGTTGTGAGAACGATGACTGGTTAAAATTTTTGGTGGTTTCTTGTTCAGTCCATAGGCCTACATCATGTGGCAAACCGGTGAGCATGTGGCTCTATTAGTATAGGAGATACCTGAAAACATCACACTTTTCATCATAGTGCTTTTACCAATGCATAAAATGCATGGAGAAGTCATTTCGAATGACTGGTCCTCAGTGTTGTGAGTACGATGACTGGTTAAAATTTTTGGTGGTTTCTTGTTCAGTCCATAGGCCTACATCATGTGGCAAACAGGTGAGCATGTGGCTCTATTAGTATAGGAGATACCTGAAAACATATCACACTTTTTATCATAGTGCTTTTACCAATGCATAAAATGCATGGAGAAGTCATTTCGAATGACTGGTCCTCAGTGTTGTGAGAACGATGACTAGTTAAAATTTTTGGTGGTTTCTTGTTCAGTCCATAGGCCTACATCATGTGACAAACCGGTGAGCATGTGGCTCTATTAGGATAGGAGATACCTGAAAACATATCACACTTTTCATCATAGTGCTTTTACCAATGCATAAAATGCATGGAGAAGTCATTTCGAATGACTGGTCCTCAGTGTTGTGAGAACGATGACTGGTTAAAATTTTTGGTGGTTTCTTGTTCAGTCCATAGGCCTACATCATGTGGCAAACCGGTGAGCATGTGGCTCTATTAGTATAGGAGATACCTGAAAACATATCACACTTTTCATCATAGTGCTTTTACCAATGCATAAAATGCATGGAGAAGTCATTTCGAATGACTGGTCCTCAGTGTTGTGAGAATGATGACTGGTTAAAATTTTTGGTGGTTTCTTGTTCAGTCCATAGGCCTACATCATGTGGCAAACCGGTGAGCATGTGGCTCTATTAGTATAGGAGATACCTGAAAGCATATCACACTTTTCATCATAGTGCTTTTACCAATGCATAAAATGCATGGAGAAGTCATTTCGAATGACTGGTCCTCAGTGTTGTGAGAACGATGACTGGTTAAAATTTTTGGTGGTTTCTTGTTCAGTCCATAGGCCTACATCATGTGGCAAACCGGTGAGCATGTGGCTCTATTAGTATAGGAGATACCTGAAAACATATCACACTTTTCATCATAGTGCTTTTACCAATGCATAAAATGCATGGAGAAGTCATTTCGAATGACTGGTCCTCAGTGTTGTGAGAACGATGACTGGTTAAAATTTTTGGTGGTTTCTTGTTCAGTCCATAGGCCTACATCATGTGGCAAACCGGTGAGCATGTGGCTCTATTAGTATAGGAGATACCTGAAAACATATCACACTTTTCATCATAGTGCTTTTACCAATGCATAAAATGCATGGAGAAGTCATTTCGAATGACTGGTCCTCAGTGTTGTGAGAACGATGACTGGTTAAAATTTTTGGTGGTTTCTTGTTCAGTCCATAGGCCTACATCATGTGGCAAACCGGTGAGCATGTGGCTCTATTAGTATAGGAGATACCTGAAAACATATCACACTTTTCATCATAGTGCTTTTACCAATGCATAAAATGCATGGAGAAGTCATTTCGAATGACTGGTCCTCAGTGTTGTGAGAACGATGACTGGTTAAAATTTTTGGTGGTTTCTTGTTCAGTCCATATGCCTACATCATGTGGCAAACCGGTGAGCATGTGGCTCTATTAGTATAGGAGATACCTGAAAACATATCACACTTTTCATCATAGTGCTTTTACCAATGCATAAAATGCATGGAGAAGTCATTTCGAATGACTGGTCCTCAGTGTTGTGAGAACGATGACTGGTTAAAATTTTTGGTGGTTTCTTGTTCAGTCCATAGGCCTACATCATGTGGCAAACCGGTGAGCATGTGGCTCTATTAGTATAGGAGATACCTGAAAACATATCACACTTTTCATCATAGTGCTTTTACCAATGCATAAAATGCATGGAGAAGTCATTTCGAATGACTGGTCCTCAGTGTTGTGAGAACGATGACTGGTTAAAATTTTTGGTGGTTTCTTGTTCAGTCCATAGGCCTACATCATGTGGCAAACCGGTGAGCATGTGGCTCTATTAGTATAGGAGATACCTGAAAACATATCACACTTTTCATCATAGTGCTTTTACCAATGCATAAAATGCATGGAGAAGTCATTTCGAATGACTGGTCCTCAGTGTTGTGAGAACGATGATTGGTTAAAATTTTTGGTGGTTTCTTGTTCAGTCCATAGGCCTACATCATGTGGCAAACCGGTGAGCATGTGGCTCTATTAGTATAGGAGATACCTGAAAACATATCACACTTTTTATCATAGTGCTTTTACCAATGCATAAAATGCATGGAGAAGTCATTTCGAATGACTGGTCCTCAGTGTTGTGAGAACGATGACTAGTTAAAATTTTTGGTGGTTTCTTGTTCAGTCCATAGGCCTACATCATGTGACAAACCGGTGAGCATGTGGCTCTATTAGGATAGGAGATACCTGAAAAC
The DNA here is from genome assembly GCF_032444005.1 of Ranitomeya imitator. Taxonomy (NCBI): domain Eukaryota; kingdom Metazoa; phylum Chordata; class Amphibia; order Anura; family Dendrobatidae; genus Ranitomeya; species Ranitomeya imitator. The sequence goes on from NW_027194231.1 coordinate 23,917, forward strand.
ATATCACACTTTTCATCATAGTGCTTTTACCAATGCATAAAATGCATGGAGAAGTCATTTCGAATGACTGGTCCTCAGTGTTGTGAGAACGATGACTGGTTAAAATTTTTGGTGGTTTCTTGTTCAGTCCATAGGCCTACATCATGTGGCAAACCGGTGAGCATGTGGCTCTATTAGTATAGGAGATACCTGAAAACATATCACACTTTTCATCATAGTGCTTTTACCAATGCATAAAATGCATGGAGAAGTCATTTCGAATGACTGGTCCTCAGTGTTGTGAGAATGATGACTGGTTAAAATTTTTGGTGGTTTCTTGTTCAGTCCATAGGCCTACATCATGTGGCAAACCGGTGAGCATGTGGCTCTATTAGTATAGGAGATACCTGAAAGCATATCACACTTTTCATCATAGTGCTTTTACCAATGCATAAAATGCATGGAGAAGTCATTTCGAATGACTGGTCCTCAGTGTTGTGAGAACGATGACTGGTTAAAATTTTTGGTGGTTTCTTGTTCAGTCCATAGGCCTACATCATGTGGCAAACCGGTGAGCATGTGGCTCTATTAGTATAGGAGATACCTGAAAACATATCACACTTTTCATCATAGTGCTTTTACCAATGCATAAAATGCATGGAGAAGTCATTTCGAATGACTGGTCCTCAGTGTTGTGAGAACGATGACTGGTTAAAATTTTTGGTGGTTTCTTGTTCAGTCCATAGGCCTACATCATGTGGCAAACCGGTGAGCATGTGGCTCTATTAGTATAGGAGATACCTGAAAACATATCACACTTTTCATCATAGTGCTTTTACCAATGCATAAAATGCATGGAGAAGTCATTTCGAATGACTGGTCCTCAGTGTTGTGAGAACGATGACTGGTTAAAATTTTTGGTGGTTTCTTGTTCAGTCCATAGGCCTACATCATGTGGCAAACCGGTGAGCATGTGGCTCTATTAGTATAGGAGATACCTGAAAACATATCACACTTTTCATCATAGTGCTTTTACCAATGCATAAAATGCATGGAGAAGTCATTTCGAATGACTGGTCCTCAGTGTTGTGAGAACGATGACTGGTTAAAATTTTTGGTGGTTTCTTGTTCAGTCCATGGGCCTACATCATGTGGCAAACCGGTGAGCATGTGGCTCTATTAGTATAGGAGATACCTGAAAACATATCACACTTTTCATCATAGTGCTTTTACCAATGCATAAAATGCATGGAGAAGTCATTTCGAATGACTGGTCCTCAGTGTTGTGAGAACGATGACTGGTTAAAATTTTTGGTGGTTTCTTGTTCAGTCCATAGGCCTACATCATGTGGCAAACCGGTGAGCATGTGGCTCTATTAGTATAGGAGATACCTGAAAACATATCACACTTTTCATCATAGTGCTTTTACCAATGCATAAAATGCATGGAGAAGTCATTTCGAATGACTGGTCCTCAGTGTTGTGAGAACGATGACTGGTTAAAATTTTTGGTGGTTTCTTGTTCAGTCCATAGGCCTACATCATGTGGCAAACCGGTGAGCATGTGGCTCTATTAGTATAGGAGATACCTGAAAACATATCACACTTTTCATCATAGTGCTTTTACCAATGCATAAAATGCATGGAGAAGTCATTTCGAATGACTGGTCCTCAGTGTTGTGAGAACGATGACTGGTTAAAATTTTTGGTGGTTTCTTGTTCAGTCCATATGCCTACATCATGTGGCAAACCGGTGAGCATGTGGCTCTATTAGTATAGGAGATACCTGAAAACATATCACACTTTTCATCATAGTGCTTTTACCAATGCATAAAATGCATGGAGAAGTCATTTCGAATGACTGGTCCTCAGTGTTGTGAGAACGATGACTGGTTAAAATTTTTGGTGGTTTCTTGTTCAGTCCATATGCCTACATCATGTGGCAAACCGGTGAGCATGTGGCTCTATTAGTATAGGAGATACCTGAAAACATATCACACTTTTCATCATAGTGCTTTTACCAATGCATAAAATGCATGGAGAAGTCATTTCGAATGACTGGTCCTCAGTGTTGTGAGAACGATGACTGGTTAAAATTTTTGGTGGTTTCTTGTTAAGTCCATAGGCCTACATCATGTGGCAAACCGGTGAGCATGTGGCTCTATTAGTATAGGAGATACCTGAAAACATATCACACTTTTCATCATAGTGCTTTTACCAATGCATAAAATGCATGGAGAAGTCATTTCGAATGACTGGTCCTCAGTGTTGTGAGAACGATGACTGGTTAAAATTTTTGGTGGTTTCTTGTTCAGTCCATAGGCCTACATCATGTGGCAAACCGGTGAGCATGTGGCTCTATTAGTATAGGAGATACCTGAAAACATATCACACTTTTCATCATAGTGCTTTTACCAATGCATAAAATGCATGGAGAAGTCATTTCGAATGACTGGTCCTCAGTGTTGTGAGAACGATGACTGGTTAAAATTTTGGTGGTTTCTTGTTCAGTCCATAGGCCTACATCATGTGGCAAACCGGTGAGCATGTGGCTCTATTAGTATAGGAGATACCTGAAAACATATCACACTTTTCATCATAGTGCTTTTAGCAATGCATAAAATGCATGGAGAAGTCAATTCGAATGACTGGTCCTCAGTGTTGTGAGAACGATGACTGGTTAAAATTTTTGGTGGTTTCTTGTTCAGTCCATGGGCCTACATCATGTGGCAAACCGGTGAGCATGTGACTCTATTAGTATAGGAGATACCTGAAAACATATCACACTTTTCATCATAGTGCTTTTACCAATGCATAAAATGCATGGAGAAGTCATTTCGAATGACTGGTCCTCAGTGTTGTGAGAACGATGACTGGTTAAAATTTTTGGTGGTTTCTTGTTCAGTCCATGGGCCTACATCATGTGGCAAACCGGTGAGCATGTGGCTCTATTAGTATAGGAGATAACTGAAAACATATCACACTTTTCATCATAGTGCTTTTACCAATGCATAAAATGCATGGAGAAGTCATTTCGAATGACTGGTCCTCAGTGTTGTGAGAACGATGACTGGTTAAAATTTTTGGTGGTTTCTTGTTCAGTCCATAGGCCTACATCATGTGGCAAACCGGTGAGCATGTGGCTCTATTAGTATAGGAGATACCTGAAAACATATCACACTTTTCATCATAGTGCTTTTACCAATGCATAAAATGCATGGAGAAGTCATTTCGAATGACTGGTCCTCAGTGTTGTGAGAACGATGACTGGTTAAAATTTTGGTGGTTTCTTGTTCAGTCCATAGGCCTACATCATGTGGCAAACCGGTGAGCATGTGTCTCTATTAGTATAGGAGATACCTGAAAACATATCACACTTTTCATCATAGTGCTTTTACCAATGCATAAAATGCATGGAGAAGTCAATTCGAATGACTGGTCCTCAGTGTTGTGAGAATGATGACTGGTTAAAATTTTTGGTGGTTTCTTGTTCAGTCCATGGGCCTACATCATGTGGCAAACCGGTGAGCATGTGACTCTATTAGTATAGGAGATACCTGAAAACATATCACACTTTTCATCATAGTGCTTTTACCAATGCATAAAATGCATGGAGAAGTCATTTCGAATGACTGGTCCTCAGTGTTGTGAGAACGATGACTGGTTAAAATTTTTGGTGGTTTCTTGTTCAGTCCATGGGCCTACATCATGTGGCAAACCGGTGAGCATGTGGCTCTATTAGTATAGGAGATAACTGAAAACATATCACACTTTTCATCATAGTGCTTTTACCAATGCATAAAATGCATGGAGAAGTCATTTCGAATGACTGGTCCTCAGTGTTGTGAGAACGATGACTGGTTAAAATTTTTGGTGGTTTCTTGTTCAGTCCATAGGCCTACATCATGTGGCAAACCGGTGAGCATGTGGCTCTATTAGTATAGGAGATACCTGAAAACATATCACACTTTTCATCATAGTGCTTTTACCAATGCATAAAATGCATGGAGAAGTCATTTCGAATGACTGGTCCTCAGTGTTGTGAGAACGATGACTGGTTAAAATTTTTGGTGGTTTCTTGTTCAGTCCATAGGCCTACATCATGTGGCAAACCGGTGAGCATGTGGCTCTATTAGTATAGGAGATACCTGAAAACATATCACACTTTTCATCATAGTGCTTTTACCAATGCATAAAATGCATGGAGAAGTCATTTCGAATGACTGGTCCTCAGTGTTGTGAGAACGATGACTGGTTAAAATTTTGGTGGTTTCTTGTTCAGTCCATAGGCCTACATCATGTGGCAAACCGGTGAGCATGTGGCTATATTAGTATAGGAGATACCTGAAAACATATCACACTTTTCATCATAGTGCTTTTACCAATGCATAAAATGCATGGAGAAGTCAATTCGAATGACTGGTCCTCAGTGTTGTGAGAATGATGACTGGTTAAAATTTTTGGTGGTTTCTTGTTCAGTCCATGGGCCTACATCATGTGGCAAACCGGTGAGCATGTGACTCTATTAGTATAGGAGATACCTGAAAACATATCACACTTTTCATCATAGTGCTTTTACCAATGCATAAAATGCATGGAGAAGTCATTTCGAATGACTGGTCCTCAGTGTTGTGAGAACGATGACTGGTTAAAATATTTGGTGGTTTCTTGTTCAGTCCATGGGCCTACATCATGTGGCAAACCGGTGAGCATGTGGCTCTATTAGTATAGGAGATAACTGAAAACATATCACACTTTTCATCATAGTGCTTTTACCAATGCATAAAATGCATGGAGAAGTCATTTCGAATGACTGGTCCTCAGTGTTGTGAGAACGATGACTGGTTAAAATTTTTGGTGGTTTCTTGTTCAGTCCATAGGCCTACATCATGTGGCAAACCGGTGAGCATGTGGCTCTATTAGTATAGGAGATACCTGAAAACATATCACACTTTTCATCATAGTGCTTTTACCAATGCATAAAATGCATGGAGAAGTCATTTCGAATGACTGGTCCTCAGTGTTGTGAGAACATAGTAACATAGTAACATAGTAACATAGTTAGTAAGGCCGAAAAAAGACATTTGTCCATCCAGTTCAGCCTATATTCCATCATAATAAATCCCCAGATCTACGTCCTTCTACAGAACCTAATAATTGTATGATACAATATTGTTCTGCTCCAGGAAGACATCCAGGCCTCTCTTGAACCCCTCGACTGAGTTCGCCATCACCACCTCCTCAGGCAAGCAATTCCAGATTCTCACTGCCCTAACAGTAAAGAATCCTCTTCTATGTTGGTGGAAAAACCTTCTCTCCTCCAGACGCAAAGAATGCCCCCTTGTGCCCGTCACCTTCCTTGGTATAAACAGATCCTCAGCGAGATATTTGTATTGTCCCCTTATATACTTATACATGGTTATTAGATCGCCCCTCAGTCGTCTTTTTTCTAGACTAAATAATCCTAATTTCGCTAATCTATCTGGGTATTGTAGTTCTCCCATCCCCTTTATTAATTTTGTTGCCCTCCTTTGTACTCTCTCTAGTTCCATTATATCCTTCCTGAGCACCGGTGCCCAAAACTGGACACAGTACTCCATGTGCGGTCTAACTAGGGATTTGTACAGAGGCAGTATAATGCTCTCATCATGTGTATCCAGACCTCTTTTAATGCACCCCATGATCCTGTTTGCCTTGGCAGCTGCTGCCTGGCACTGGCTGCTCCAGGTAAGTTTATCATTAACTAGGATCCCCAAGTCCTTCTCCCTGTCAGATTTACCCAGTGGTTTCCCGTTCAGTGTGTAATGGTGATATTGATTCCCTCTTCCCATGTGTATAACCTTACATTTATCATTGTTAAACCTCATCTGCCACCTTTCAGCCCAAGTTTCCAACTTATCCAGATCCATCTGTAGCAGAATACTATCTTCTCTTGTATTAACTGCTTTACATAGTTTTGTATCATCTGCAAATATCGATATTTTATTGTGTAAACCTTCTACCAGATCATTAATGAATATGTTGAAGAGAACAGGTCCCAATACTGACCCCTGCGGTACCCCACTGGTCACAGCGACCCAGTTAGAGACTATACCATTTATAACCACCCTCTGCTTTCTATCACTAAGCCAGTTACTAACCCATTTACACACATTTTCCCCCAGACCAAGCATTCTCATTTTGTGTACCAACCTCTTGTGCGGCACGGTATCAAACGCTTTGGAAAAATCGAGATATACCACGTCCAATGACTCACCGTGGTCCAGCCTATAGCTTACCTCTTCATAAAAACTGATTAGATTGGTTTGACAGGAGCGATTTCTCATAAACCCATGCTGATATGGAGTTAAACAGTTATTCTCATTGAGATAATCCAGAATAACATCCCTCAGAAACCCTTCAAATATTTTACCAACAATAGAGGTTAGACTTACTGGCCTATAATTTCCAGGTTCACTTTTAGAGCCCTTTTTGAATATTGGCACCACATTTGCTATGCGCCAGTCCTGCGGAACAGACCCTGTCGCTATAGAGTCACTAAAAATAAGAAATAATGGTTTATCTATTACATTACTTAGTTCTCTTAGTACTCGTGGGTGTATGCCATCCGGACCCGGAGATTTATCTATTTTAATCTTATTTAGCCGGTTTCGCACCTCTTCTTGGGTTAGATTGGTGACCCTTAATATAGGGTTTTCATTGTTTCTTGGGATTTCACCTAGCATTTCATTTTCCACCGTGAATACCGTGGAGAAGAAGGTGTTTAATATGTTAGCTTTTTCCTCGTCATCTACAACCATTCTTTCCTCACTATTTTTTAAGGGGCCTACATTTTCAGTTTTTATTCTTTTACTATTGATATAGTTGAAGAACGATGACTGGTTAAAATTTTGGTGGTTTCTTGTTCAGTCCATAGGCCTACATCATGTGGCAAACCGGTGAGCATGTGTCTCTATTAGTATAGGAGATACCTGAAAACATATCACACTTTTCATCATAGTGCTTTTACCAATGCATAAAATGCATGGAGAAGTCAATTCGAATGACTGGTCCTCAGTGTTGTGAGAATGATGACTGGTTAAAATTTTTGGTGGTTTCTTGTTCAGTCCATGGGCCTACATCATGTGGCAAACCGGTGAGCATGTGACTCTATTAGTATAGGAGATACCTGAAAACATATCACACTTTTCATCATAGTGCTTTTACCAATGCATAAAATGCATGGAGAAGTCATTTCGAATGACTGGTCCTCAGTGTTGTGAGAACGATGACTGGTTAAAATTTTTGGTGGTTTCTTGTTCAGTCCATGGGCCTACATCATGTGGCAAACCGGTGAGCATGTGGCTCTATTAGTATAGGAGATAACTGAAAACATATCACACTTTTCATCATAGTGCTTTTACCAATGCATAAAATGCATGGAGAAGTCATTTCGAATGACTGGTCCTCAGTGTTGTGAGAACGATGACTGGTTAAAATTTTTGGTGGTTTCTTGTTCAGTCCATGGGCCTACATCATGTGGCAAACCGGTGAGCATGTGGCTCTATTAGTATAGGAGATAACTGAAAACATATCACACTTTTCATCATAGTGCTTTTACCAATGCATAAAATGCATGGAGAAGTCATTTCGAATGACTGGTCCTCAGTGTTGTGAGAACGATGACTGGTTAAAATTTTTGGTGGTTTCTTGTTCAGTCCATAGGCCTACATCATGTGGCAAACCGGTGAGCATGTGGCTCTATTAGTATAGGAGATACCTGAAAACATATCACACTTTTCATCATAGTGCTTTTACCAATGCATAAAATGCATGGAGAAGTCATTTCGAATGACTGGTCCTCAGTGTTGTGAGAACGATGACTGGTTAAAATTTTGGTGGTTTCTTGTTCAGTCCATAGGCCTACATCATGTGGCAAACCGGTGAGCATGTGTCTCTATTAGTATAGGAGATACCTGAAAACATATCACACTTTTCATCATAGTGCTTTTACCAATGCATAAAATGCATGGAGAAGTCAATTCGAATGACTGGTCCTCAGTGTTGTGAGAATGATGACTGGTTAAAATTTTTGGTGGTTTCTTGTTCAGTCCATGGGCCTACATCATGTGGCAAACCGGTGAGCATGTGACTCTATTAGTATAGGAGATACCTGAAAACATATCACACTTTTCATCATAGTGCTTTTACCAATGCATAAAATGCATGGAGAAGTCATTTCGAATGACTGGTCCTCAGTGTTGTGAGAACGATGACTGGTTAAAATTTTTGGTGGTTTCTTGTTCAGTCCATGGGCCTACATCATGTGGCAAACCGGTGAGCATGTGGCTCTATTAGTATAGGAGATAACTGAAAACATATCACACTTTTCATCATAGTGCTTTTACCAATGCATAAAATGCATGGAGAAGTCATTTCGAATGACTGGTCCTCAGTGTTGTGAGAACGATGACTGGTTAAAATTTTTGGTGGTTTCTTGTTCAGTCCATAGGCCTACATCATGTGGCAAACCGGTGAGCATGTGGCTCTATTAGTATAGGAGATACCTGAAAACATATCACACTTTTCATCATAGTGCTTTTACCAATGCATAAAATGCATGGAGAAGTCATTTCGAATGACTGGTCCTCAGTGTTGTGAGAACGATGACTGGTTAAAATTTTTGGTGGTTTCTTGTTCAGTCCATAGGCCTACATCATGTGGCAAACCGGTGAGCATGTGGCTCTATTAGTATAGGAGAAACCTGAAAACATATCACACTTTTCATCATAGTGCTTTTACCAATGCATAAAATGCATGGAGAAGTCATTTCGAATGACTGGTCCTCAGTGTTGTGAGAACGATGACTGGTTAAAATTTTTGGTGGTTTCTTGTTCAGTCCATAGGCCTACATCATGTGGCAAACCGGTGAGCATGTGGCTCTATTAGTATAGGAGATACCTGAAAGCATATCACACTTTTCATCATAGTGCTTTTACCAATGCATAAAATGCATGGAGAAGTCATTTCGAATGACTGGTCCTCAGTGTTGTGAGAACGATGACTGGTTAAAATTTTTGGTGGTTTCTTGTTCAGTCCATGGGCCTACATCATGTGGCAAACCGGTGAGCATGTGACTCTATTAGTATAGGAGATACCTGAAAACATATCACACTTTTCATCATAGTGCTTTTACCAATGCATAAAATGCATGGAGAAGTCATTTCGAATGACTGGTCCTCAGTGTTGTGAGAACGATGACTGGTTAAAATTTTTGGTGGTTTCTTGTTCAGTCCATGGGCCTACATCATGTGGCAAACCGGTGAGCATGTGGCTCTATTAGTATAGGAGGTAACTGAAAACATATCACACTTTTCATCATAGTGCTTTTACCAATGCATAAAATGCATGGAGAAGTCATTTCGAATGACTGGTCCTCAGTGTTGTGAGAACGATGACTGGTTAAAATTTTTGGTGGTTTCTTGTTCAGTCCATAGGCCTACATCATGTGGCAAACCGGTGAGCATGTGGCTCTATTAGTATAGGAGATACCTGAAAACATATCACACTTTTCATCATAGTGCTTTTACCAATGCATAAAATGCATGGAGAAGTCATTTCGAATGACTGGTCCTCAGTGTTGTGAGAACGATGACTGGTTAAAATTTTTGGTGGTTTCTTGTTCAGTCCATAGGCCTACATCATGTGGCAAACCGGTGAGCATGTGGCTCTATTAGTATAGGAGATACCTGAAAACATATCACACTTTTCATCATAGTGCTTTTACCAATGCATAAAATGCATGGAGAAGTCATTTCGAATGACTGGTCCTCAGTGTTGTGAGAACGATGACTGGTTAAAATTTTTGGTGGTTTCTTGTTCAGTCCATAGGCCTACATCATGTGGCAAACCGGTGAGCATGTGGCTCTATTAGTATAGGAGATACCTGAAAACATATCACACTTTTCATCATAGTGCTTTTACCAATGCATAAAATGCATGGAGAAGTCATTTCGAATGACTGGTCCTCAGTGTTGTGAGAACGATGACTGGTTAAAATTTTTGGTGGTTTCTTGTTCAGTCCATAGGCCTACATCATGTGGCAAACCGGTGAGCATGTGGCTCTATTAGTATAGGAGATACCTGAAAACATATCACACTTTTCATCATAGTGCTTTTACCAATGCAGAAAATGCATGGAGAAGTCATTTCGAATGACTGGTCCTCAGTGTTGTGAGAACGATGACTGGTTAAAATTTTTGGTGGTTTCTTGTTCAGTCCATAGGCCTACATCATGTGGCAAACCGGTGAGCATGTGGCTCTATCAGTATAGGAGATACCTGAAAACATATCACACTTTTCATCATAGTGCTTTTACCAATGCATAAAATGCATGGAGAAGTCATTTCGAATGACTGGTCCTCAGTGTTGTGAGAACGATGACTGGTTAAAATTTTTGGTGGTTTCTTGTTCAGTCCATAGGCCTACATCATGTGGCAAACCGGTGAGCATGTGGCTCTATTAGTATAGGAGATACCTGAAAACATATCACACTTTTCATCATAGTGCTTTTACCAATGCATAAAATGCATGGAGAAGTCATTTCGAATGACTGGTCCTCAGTGTTGTGAGAACGATGACTGGTTAAAATTTTGGTGGTTTCTTGTTCAGTCCATAGGCCTACATCATGTGGCAAACCGGTGAGCATGTGGCTCTATTAGTATAGGAGATACCTGAAAACATATCACACTTTTCATCATAGTGCTTTTACCAATGCATAAAATGCATGGAGAAGTCATTTCGAATGACTGGTCCTCAGTGTTGTGAGAACGATGACTGGTTAAAATTTTTGGTGGTTTCTTGTTCAGTCCATAGGCCTACATCATGTGGCAAACCGGTGAGCATGTGGCTCTATTAGTATAGGAGATACCTGAAAACATATCACACTTTTCATCATAGTGCTTTTACCAATGCATAAAATGCATGGAGAAGTCATTTCGAATGACTGGTCCTCAGTGTTGTGAGAACGATGACTGGTTAAAATTTTTGGTGGTTTCTTGTTCAGTCCATAGGCCTACATCATGTGGCAAACTGGTGAGCATGTGGCTCTATTAGTATAGGAGATACCTGAAAACATATCACACTTTTCATCATAGTGCTTTTACCAATGCATAAAATGCATGGAGAAGTCATTTCGAATGACTGGTCCTCAGTGTTGTGAGAACGATGACTGGTTAAAATTTTTGGTGGTTTCTTGTTCAGTCCATATGCCTACATCATGTGGCAAACCGGTGAGCATGTGGCTCTATTAGTATAGGAGATACCTGAAAACATATCACACTTTTCATCATAGTGCTTTTACCAATGCATAAAATGCATGGAGAAGTCATTTCGAATGACTGGTCCTCAGTGTTGTGAGAACGATGACTGGTTAAAATTTTTGGTGGTTTCTTGTTCAGTCCATAGGCCTACATCATGTGGCAAACCGGTGAGCATGTGGCTCTATTAGTATAGGAGATACCTGAAAACATATCACACTTTTCATCATAGTGCTTTTACCAATGCAGAAAATGCATGGAGAAGTCATTTCGAATGACTGGTCCTCAGTGTTGTGAGAACGATGACTGGTTAAAATTTTTGGTGGTTTCTTGTTCAGTCCATAGGCCTACATCATGTGGCAAACCGGTGAGCATGTGGCTCTATTAGTATAGGAGATACCTGAAAACATATCACACTTTTCATCATAGTGCTTTTACCAATGCATAAAATGCATGGAGAAGTCATTTCGAATGACTGGTCCTCAGTGTTGTGAGAACGATGACTGGTTAAAATTTTTGGTGGTTTCTTGTTCAGTCCATAGGCCTACATCATGTGGCAAACTGGTGAGCATGTGGCTCTATTAGTATAGGAGATACCTGAAAACATATCACACTTTTCATCATAGTGCTTTTACCAATGCATAAAATGCATGGAGAAGTCATTTCGAATGACTGGTCCTCAGTGTTGTGAGAACGATGACTGGTTAAAATTTTTGGTGGTTTCTTGTTCAGTCCATAGGCCTACATCATGTGACAAACCGGTGAGCATGTGGCTCTATTAGTATAGGAGATACCTGAAAACATATCACACTTTTCATCATAGTGCTTTTACCAATGCATAAAATGCATGGAGAAGTCATTTCGAATGACTGGTCCTCAGTGTTGTGAGAACGATGACTGGTTAAAATTTTTGGTGGTTTCTTGTTCAGTCCATAGGCCTACATCATGTGGCAAACCGGTGAGCATGTGGCTCTATTAGTATAGGAGATACCTGAAAACATATCACACTTTTCATCATAGTGCTTTTACCAATGCATAAAATGCATGGAGAAGTCATTTCGAATGACTGGTCCTCAGTGTTGTGAGAACGATGACTGGTTAAAATGTTGGTGGTTTCTTGTTCAGTCCATAGGCCTACATCATGTGGCAAACCGGTGAGCATGTGGCTCTATTAGTATAGGAGATACCTGAAAACATATCACACTTTTCATCATAGTGCTTTTACCAATGCATAAAATGCATGGAGAAGTCAATTCGAATGACTGGTCCTCAGTGTTGTGAGAACGATGACTGGTTAAAATTTTTGGTGGTTTCTTGTTCAGTCCATGGGCCTACATCATGTGGCAAACCGGTGAGCATGTGACTCTATTAGTATAGGAGATACCTGAAAACATATCACACTTTTCATCATAGTGCTTTTACCAATGCATAAAATGCATGGAGAAGTCATTTCGAATGACTGGTCCTCAGTGTTGTGAGAACGATGACTGGTTAAAATTTTTGGTGGTTTCTTGTTCAGTCCATAGGCCTACATCATGTGGCAAACCGGTGAGCATGTGGCTCTATTAGTATAGGAGATACCTGAAAACATATCACACTTTTCATCATAGTGCTTTTACCAATGCATAAAATGCATGGAGAAGTCATTTCGAATGACTGGTCCTCAGTGTTGTGAGAACGATGACTGGTTAAAATTTTTGGTGGTTTCTTGTTCAGTCCATAGGCCTACATCATGTGGCAAACCGGTGAGCATGTGGCTCTATTAGTATAGGAGATACCTGAAAACATATCACACTTTTCATCATAGTGCTTTTACCAATGCATAAAATGCATGGAGAAGTCATTTCGAATGACTGGTCCTCAGTGTTGTGAGAACGATGACTGGTTAAAATTTTTGGTGGTTTCTTGTTCAGTCCATAGGCCTACATCATGTGGCAAACCGGTGCGAATGTGGCTCTATTAGTATAGGAGATACCTGAAAACATATCACACTTTTACATATCACAATTATTAGGTTCTGTAGAAGGACGTAGATCTGGGTATTTATTATGATGGAATATAGGCTGAACTGGATGGACAAACGTCTTTTTTCGGCCTTACTAACTATGTTACTATGTTACTATGTTACTTTTCATCATAGTTCTTTTACCAATGCATAAAATGCATGGAGAAGTCATTTCGAATGACTGGTCCTCAGTGTTGTGAGAACGATGACTGGTTAAAATTTTTGGTGGTTTCTTGTTCAGTCCATAGGCCTACATCATGTGGCAAACCGGTGAGCATGTGGCTCTATTAGTATAGGAGATACCTGAAAACATATCACACTTTTCATCATAGTGCTTTTACCAATGCATAAAATGCATGGAGAAGTCATTTCGAATGACTGGTCCTCAGTGTTGTGAGAACGATGACTGGTTAAAATTTTTGGTGGTTTCTTGTTCAGTCCATATGCCTACATCATGTGGCAAACCGGTGAGCATGTGGCTCTATTAGTATAGGAGATACCTGAAAACATATCACACTTTTCATCATAGTGCTTTTACCAATGCATAAAATGCATGGAGAAGTCATTTCGAATGACTGGTCCTCAGTGTTGTGAGAACGATGACTGGTTAAAATTTTTGGTGGTTTCTTGTTCAGTCCATAGGCCTACATCATGTGGCAAACCGGTGAGCATGTGGCTCTATTAGTATAGGAGATACCTGAAAACATATCACACTTTTCATCATAGTGCTTTTACCAATGCAGAAAATGCATGGAGAAGTCATTTCGAATGACTGGTCCTCAGTGTTGTGAGAACGATGACTGGTTAAAATTTTTGGTGGTTTCTTGTTCAGTCCATAGGCCTACATCATGTGACAAACCGGTGAGCATGTGGCTCTATTAGTATAGGAGATACCTGAAAACATATCACACTTTTCATCATAGTGCTTTTACCAATGCATAAAATGCATGGAGAAGTCATTTCGAATGACTGGTCCTCAGTGTTGTGAGAACGATGACTGGTTAAAATTTTTGGTGGTTTCTTGTTCAGTCCATAGGCCTACATCATGTGGCAAACCGGTGAGCATGTGGCTCTATTAGTATAGGAGATACCTGAAAACATATCACACTTTTCATCATAGTGCTTTTACCAATGCATAAAATGCATGGAGAAGTCATTTCGAATGACTGGTCCTCAGTGTTGTGAGAACGATGACTGGTTAAAATGTTGGTGGTTTCTTGTTCAGTCCATAGGCCTACATCATGTGGCAAACCGGTGAGCATGTGGCTCTATTAGTATAGGAGATACCTGAAAACATATCACACTTTTCATCATAGTGCTTTTACCAATGCATAAAATGCATGGAGAAGTCAATTCGAATGACTGGTCCTCAGTGTTGTGAGAACGATGACTGGTTAAAATTTTTGGTGGTTTCTTGTTCAGTCCATGGGCCTACATCATGTGGCAAACCGGTGAGCATGTGACTCTATTAGTATAGGAGATACCTGAAAACATATCACACTTTTCATCATAGTGCTTTTACCAATGCATAAAATGCATGGAGAAGTCATTTCGAATGACTGGTCCTCAGTGTTGTGAGAACGATGACTGGTTAAAATTTTTGGTGGTTTCTTGTTCAGTCCATAGGCCTACATCATGTGGCAAACCGGTGAGCATGTGGCTCTATTAGTATAGGAGATACCTGAAAACATATCACACTTTTCATCATAGTGCTTTTACCAATGCATAAAATGCATGGAGAAGTCATTTCGAATGACTGGTCCTCAGTGTTGTGAGAACGATGACTGGTTAAAATTTTTGGTGGTTTCTTGTTCAGTCCATAGGCCTACATCATGTGGCAAACCGGTGAGCATGTGGCTCTATTAGTATAGGAGATACCTGAAAACATATCACACTTTTCATCATAGTGCTTTTACCAATGCATAAAATGCATGGAGAAGTCATTTCGAATGACTGGTCCTCAGTGTTGTGAGAACGATGACTGGTTAAAATTTTTGGTGGTTTCTTGTTCAGTCCATAGGCCTACATCATGTGGCAAACCGGTGCGAATGTGGCTCTATTAGTATAGGAGATACCTGAAAACATATCACACTTTTACATATCACAATTATTAGGTTCTGTAGAAGGACGTAGATCTGGGTATTTATTATGATGGAATATAGGCTGAACTGGATGGACAAACGTCTTTTTTCGGCCTTACTAACTATGTTACTATGTTACTATGTTACTTTTCATCATAGTGCTTTTACCAATGCATAAAATGCATGGAGAAGTCATTTCGAATGACTGGTCCTCAGTGTTGTGAGAACGATGACTGGTTAAAATTTTTGGTGGTTTCTTGTTCAGTCCATGGGCCTACATCATGTGGCAAACCGGTGAGCATGTGGCTCTATTAGTATAGGAGATACCTGAAAACATATCACACTTTTCATCATAGTGCTTTTACCAATGCATAAAATGCATGGAGAAGTCATTTCGAATGACTGGTCCTCATTGTTGTGAGAACGATGACTGGTTAAAATTTTGGTGGTTTCTTGTTCAGTCCATAGGCCTACATCATGTGGCAAACCGGTGAGCATGTGGCTCTATTAGTATAGGAGATACCTGAAAACATATCACACTTTTCATCATAGTGCTTTTACCAATGGATAAAATGCATGGAGAAGTCAATTCGAATGACTGGTCCTCAGTGTTGTGAGAACGATGACTGGTTAAAATTTTTGGTGGTTTCTTGTTCAGTCCATGGGCCTACATCATGTGGCAAACCGGTGAGCATGTGACTCTATTAGTATAGGAGATACCTGAAAACATATCACACTTTTCATCATAGTGCTTTTACCAATGCATAAAATGCATGGAGAAGTCATTTCGAATGACTGGTCCTCAGTGTTGTGAGAACGATGACTGGTTAAAATTTTTGGTGGTTTCTTGTTCAGTCCATGGGCCTACATCATGTGGCAAACCGGTGAGCATGTGGCTCTATTAGTATAGGAGATAACTGAAAACATATCACACTTTTCATCATAGTGCTTTTACCAATGCATAAAATGCATGGAGAAGTCATTTCGAATGACTGGTCCTCAGTGTTGTGAGAACGATGACTGGTTAAAATTTTTGGTGGTTTCTTGTTCAGTCCATAAGGCCTACATCATGTGGCAAACCGGTGAGCATGTGGCTCTATTAGTATAGGAGATACCTGAAAACATATCACACTTTTCATCATAGTGCTTTTACCAATGCATAAAATGCATGGAGAAGTCATTTCGAATGACTGGTCCTCAGTGTTGTGAGAACGATGACTGGTTAATATTTTTGGTGGTTTCTTGTTCAGTCCATAGGCCTACATCATGTGGCAAACCGGTGAGCATGTGGCTCTATTAGTATAGGAGATACCTGAAAACATATCACACTTTTCATCATAGTGCTTTTACCAATGCATAAAATGCATGGAGAAGTCATTTCGAATGACTGGTCCTCAGTGTTGTGAGAACGATGACTGGTTAAAATTTTTGGTGGTTTCTTGTTCAGTCCATAGGCCTACATCATGTGGCAAACCGGTGAGCATGTGGCTCTATTAGTATAGGAGATACCTGAAAACATATCACACTTTTCATCATAGTGCTTTTACCAATGCATAAAATGCATGGAGAAGTCATTTCGAATGACTGGTCCTCAGTGTTGTGAGAACGATGACTGGTTAAAATTTTTGGTGGTTTCTTGTTCAGTCCATAGGCCTACATCATGTGGCAAACCGGTGAGCATGTGGCTCTATTAGTATAGGAGATACCTGAAAACATATCACACTTTTCATCATAGTGCTTTTACCAATGCATAAAATGCATGGAGAAGTCATTTCGAATGACTGGTCCTCAGTGTTGTGAGAACGATGACTGGTTAAAATTTTGGTGGTTTCTTGTTCAGTCCATAGGCCTACATCATGTGGCAAACCGGTGAGCATGTGGCTCTATTAGTATAGGAGATACCTGAAAACATATCACACTTTTCATCATAGTGCTTTTACCAATGCATAAAATGCATGGAGAAGTCAATTCGAATGACTGGTCCTCAGTGTTGTGAGAACGATGACTGGTTAAAATTTTTGGTGGTTTCTTGTTCAGTCCATGGGCCTACATCATGTGGCAAACCGGTGAGCATGTGACTCTATTAGTATAGGAGATACCTGAAAACATATCACACTTTTCATCATAGTGCTTTTACCAATGCATAAAATGCATGGAGAAGTCATTTCGAATGACTGGTCCTCAGTGTTGTGAGAACGATGACTGGTTAAAATTTTTGGTGGTTTCTTGTTCAGTCCATGGGCCTACATCATGTGGCAAACCGGTGAGCATGTGGCTCTATTAGTATAGGAGATAACTGAAAACATATCACACTTTTCATCATAGTGCTTTTACCAATGCATAAAATGCATGGAGAAGTCATTTTGAATGACTGGTCCTCAGTGTTGTGAGAACGATGACTGGTTAAAATTTTTGGTGGTTTCTTGTTCAGTCCATAGGCCTACATCATGTGGCAAACCGGTGAGCATGTGGCTCTATTAGTATAGGAGATACCTGAAAACATATCACACTTTTCATCATAGTGCTTTTACCAATGCATAAAATGTATGGAGAAGTCATTTCGAATGACTGGTCCTCAGTGTTGTGAGAACGATGACTGGTTAAAATTTTGGTGGTTTCTTGTTCAGTCCATAGGCCTACATCATGTGGCAAACCGGTGAGCATGTGGCTCTATTAGTATAGGAGATACCTGAAAACATATCACACTTTTCATCATAGTGCTTTTACCAATGCATAAAATGCATGGAGAAGTCAATTCGAATGACTGGTCCTCAGTGTTGTGAGAACGATGACTGGTTAAAATTTTTGGTGGTTTCTTGTTCAGTCCATGGGCCTACATCATGTGGCAAACCGGTGAGCATGTGACTCTATTAGTATAGGAGATACCTGAAAACATATCACACTTTTCATCATAGTGCTTTTACCAATGCATAAAATGCATGGAGAAGTCATTTCGAATGACTGGTCCTCAGTGTTGTGAGAACGATGACTGGTTAAAATTTTTGGTGGTTTCTTGTTCAGTCCATGGGCCTACATCATGTGGCAAACCGGTGAGCATGTGGCTCTATTAGTATAGGAGATAACTGAAAACATATCACACTTTTCATCATAGTGCTTTTACCAATGCATAAAATGCATGGAGAAGTCATTTCGAATGACTGGTCCTCAGTGTTGTGAGAACGATGACTGGTTAAAATTTTTGGTGGTTTCTTGTTCAGTCCATAAGGCCTACATCATGTGGCAAACCGGTGAGCATGTGGCTCTATTAGTATAGGAGATACCTGAAAACATATCACACTTTTCATCATAGTGCTTTTACCAATGCATAAAATGCATGGAGAAGTCATTTCGAATGACTGGTCCTCAGTGTTGTGAGAACGATGACTGGTTAATATTTTTGGTGGTTTCTTGTTCAGTCCATAGGCCTACATCATGTGGCAAACCGGTGAGCATGTGGCTCTATTAGTATAGGAGATACCTGAAAACATATCACACTTTTCATCATAGTGCTTTTACCAATGCATAAAATGCATGGAGAAGTCATTTCGAATGACTGGTCCTCAGTGTTGTGAGAACGATGACTGGTTAAAATTTTTGGTGGTTTCTTGTTCAGTCCATATGCCTACATCATGTGGCAAACCGGTGAGCATGTGGCTCTATTAGTATAGGAGATACCTGAAAACATATCACACTTTTCATCATAGTGCTTTTACCAATGCATAAAATGCATGGAGAAGTCATTTCGAATGACTGGTCCTCAGTGTTGTGAGAACGATGACTGGTTAAAATTTTTGGTGGTTTCTTGTTCAGTCCATAGGCCTACATCATGTGGCAAACCGGTGAGCATGTGGCTCTATTAGTATAGGAGATACCTGAAAACATATCACACTTTTCATCATAGTGCTTTTACCAATGCATAAAATGCATGGAGAAGTCATTTCGAATGACTGGTCCTCAGTGTTGTGAGAACGATGACTGGTTAAAATTTTTGGTGGTTTCTTGTTCAGTCCATGGGCCTACATCATGTGGCAAACCGGTGAGCATGTGGCTCTATTAGTATAGGAGATAACTGAAAACATATCACACTTTTCATCATAGTGCTTTTACCAATGCATAAAATGCATGGAGAAGTCATTTCGAATGACTGGTCCTCAGTGTTGTGAGAACGATGACTGGTTAAAATTTTTGGTGGTTTCTTGTTCAGTCCATAGGCCTACATCATGTGGCAAACCGGTGAGCATGTGGCTCTATTAGTATAGGAGTAGGGTTGAGCGAAACGGGTCGAACATTTTCAAAAGTCGCCGACTTTTGGCTAAGTCGGGGTTTCATGAAACCCGATCCGACCCCTGTGCGGGGTCGGCCATGCGGTACGCGACTTTCGCGCCAAAGTCGCGTTTCAATGACGCGAAAAGCGCCATTTCTCAGCCAATGAAGGTAAACGCAGAGTGTGGGCAGCGTGATGACATAGGTCCTGGTCCCCACCATCTTAGAGAAGGGCATTGCAGTGATTGGCTTGCTGTCTGCGACGTCACAGGGGCTATAAAGAGGCGTTCCCGCCGACCGCCATCTTACTGCTGCTGATCTGAGCTTAGGGAGAGGTTGCTGCCGCTTTGTCAGAAGCAGGGATAGCGTTAGGCAGGGTCCATTAACCACAAAACCGCTTGTGCTGCAGCGATTTGCACTGTCCAACACCACCCTCGGTGTGCAGGGACAGTGGAAGTTTTTTTTTTTTTTTTTTCCCCTCAGCGCTGTAGCTCATTGGGCTGCCCTAGAAGGCTCCCTGATAGCTGCATTGCTGTGTGTACGCCGCTGTGCAAACCAACTGCTTTTTTCAAAGCACAAATCCTCTTGTTCCTTCCTTTCTGCACAGCTATCTTTTTTGTTTGTCCACACTTTTTATTTCATTTGTGCATCAGTCCACTCCTTATTGCTGCCTGCCATACCTGGCTGAGATTACTGCAGGCAGGGAGATAGTAGCTGCCTGCCATACCTGGCTGAGATTACTGCAGGCAGGGAGATAGTAATTGTAGGACATTCCCTGTTTTTTTTTTTTTTTTTTTTGGTGGGAGATTAAGATTGGCAATTTGGCATTTCTGCTAGAGTGCCATCCCTGTGTGTGCCATCTCTCTCACATAGTGGGCCATAGAAAGCCTTTTCATTTTTCTGTATTTTTTTTTGTGGGGTGTATAAATTCTCCCTGATAAAAATACAGTGGGAGATTAATATTGGCCTTTGGGCTTGTGTGCCAGTCCTGAGTGTGCCATCTCTCTCACAAATAGTGGGCCATAGAAAGCCTATTTTATTTTTTTTGGGGTTTTATAAATTCTCCCTGAAAAAAAGGGAGATTAATATTGACCTCTGGGCTTGTGTGCCAGTCCTGAGCGTGCCATCTGTGCCAGCCCTGAGCGTGCCATCTCTCTCACAAATAGTGGGCCATAGAAAGCCTATTTAATTTTTTTTTTGGTTTTATAAATTCTCCCTGAAAAAAAGGGAGATTAATATTGGCCTCTGGGCTTGTGTGCCAGTTGTGAGCGTGCCATCTGTGCCAGTCCTGAGCGTGCCATCTCTCTCACAAATAGTGGGCCATAGAAAGCCTATTTAATTTTTTTTTTTTGTTTTATAAATTTTCCCTGAAAAAAGGGAGATTAATATTGGCCTCTGGGCTTGTGTGCCAGTTGTGAGCGTGCCATCTGTGCCAGTCCTGAGCGTGCCATCTCTCTCACAAATAGTGGGCCATAGAAAGCCTATTTAATTTTTTTTTTGGTTTTATAAATTTTCCCTGAAAAAAGGGAGATTAATATTGGCCTCTGGGCTTGTGTGCCAGTTGTGAGCGTGCCATCTGTGCCAGTCCTGAGCGTGCCATCTCTCTCACAAATAGTGGGCCATAGAAAGCCTATTTAAATATTTTTTTGGTTTTATAAATTCTCCCAGAAAAAAAGGGAGATTAATATTGGCCTCTGGGCTTCTGTGCCAGTCCTGAGCGTGCCATCTGTGCCAGTCCTGAGCGTCCCATCTCTCTCACAAATAGTGGGCCATAGAAAGCCTATTTTTTTTTTTGGGGGGGTTTTAGAAATTCTCCCTGGAAAAAAAAAGGGAGATTAATATTGCCCTTTGGGCTTGTGTGCCAGTACTAAGCGTTCCATCTCTCTCTCTCTCTCTTAGTCAGTGGGCCATAGAACGCCTATTTTTGGTTTTATTTGTTTTCTAAATTCTCCCTGAAAAAATCATTTTATTTTATTTGGTTTCTAAATTCTTCCTGACAAAATCATATTTTTTTTATTATTTTTTTTTCTAAAGTCTCCCTGAAAAAAAAAAAAAAAACAGTGGGAGATTAATATTGGCCTTTCTGCTTGTGTGCCAGTCTTGACTCCTGGGTGCGTCATCTCTCAGTCAGTGGGCCATAGAACGCCTATTTTTGGTTTTATTTGTTTTATAAATTCTCCCTGAAAAAATCATTTTATTTTATTTGGTTTCTAAATTCTTCCTGATAAAATCATATTTTTTTTATTATTTTTTTTTCTAAAGTCTCCCTGAAAAAAAAAAAAAAAAAACAACCAAAAAAAACAGTGGGAGATTAATATTGGCCTTTCTGCTTGTGTGCCAGTCTTGACTCCTGGGTGTGCCATCTCTCTCTCTCTCTCTCTCTCTCTCTCTCTCCAATTGTGGTCCATAGAAAGCCTATATTTTTTTTCCTTGATTTGGGTTCCAAAATCTACCAGAGAAAATAACTCCATCAATCATTGGTAGAAAAATATTGGCCTCTGGGCTTGTGTGCCACTCCTGATTCCTGTGTGCGTCATCTCTCAGTCAGTGGGCCATAGAACGCCTATTTTTGGTTTTATTTGTTTTATAAATTCTCCCTGAAAAAATCATTTTATTTTATTTGGTTTCTAAATTCTTCCTGATAAAATCATATTTTTTTTATTATTTTTTTTTCTAAAGTCTCCCTGAAAAAAAAAAAAAAAAATCAACCAAAAAAAACAGTGGGAGATTAATATTGGCCTTTCTGCTTGTGTGCCAGTCTTGACTCCTGGGTGTGCCATCTCTCTCTCTCTCTCTCTCTCTCTCTCCAATTGTGGTCCATAGAAAGCCTATATTTTTTTTCCTTGATTTGGGTTCCAAAATCTACCAGAGAAAATAACTCCATCAATCATTGGTAGAAAAATATTGGCCTCTGGGCTTGTGTGCCACTCCTGATTCCTGTGTGCGTCATCTCTCACTCAGTGGGCCATAGAACGCCTATTTTTGGTTTTATTTGTTTTATAAATTCTCCCTGAAAAAATCATTTTATTTTATTTGGTTTCTAAATTCTTCCTGATAAAATCATATTTTTTTTTTTATTATTTTTTTTTCTAAAGTCTCCCTGAAAAAAAAAAAAAAAAAAAAAAAAACAGTGGGAGATTAATATTGGCCTTTCTGCTTGTGTGCCAGTCTTGACTCCTGGGTGCGTCATCTCTCAGTCAGTGGGCCATAGAACGCCTATTTTTGGTTTTATTTGTTTTATAAATTCTCCCTGAAAAAATCATTTTATTTTATTTGGTTTCTAAATTCTTCCTGATAAAATCATATTTTTTTTATTATTTTTTTTTCTAAAGTCTCCCTGAAAAAAAAAAAAAAAAAAAAAAAAAACAGTGGGAGATTAATATTGGCCTTTCTGCTTGTGTGCCAGTCTTGACTCCTGGGTGTGCCATCTCTCTCTCTCTCTCTCTCTCCAATTGTGGTCCATAGAAAGCCTATATTTTTTTTCCTTGATTTGGGTTCCAAAATCTACCAGAGAAAATAACTCCATCAATCATTGGTAGAAAAATATTGGCCTCTGGGCTTGTGTGCCACTCCTGATTCCTGTGTGCATCATCTCTCACTCAGTGGCCCATAGAAAGCATATAGTTTGTTACATTTGTTTTCTAAATTCTCCCTGCAAAAATCAATGTTTTTTTTTGGGGGGGGTTTCTAAAGTGTTCCTGAAAAAAAAAAAAAAAAAAAAAAATAATAGTGTGACATTAATATTAACATTTGTGCTTCAGTGACAGTCCTGCGTGTGGGGCATCTCTCTAATTTGCAGCCACCAAAAAAAGAGTGTGTAACATTGGGCCTGATTTTCGCTGTGGTCTCACCAACCTGTAAAGGGGTAGCTAAATCATACTGAAGTTATAGCTCACCGTGTAAGTTGTGTGACTGCAACAAATAACGTTAGTTTGGTTACGTTTTTAAAACAATGAGGAAGTCTAGTGGAAGAGGTCGTGGCCGGGGGCGTTCATTGTCAGCTGGTAATGAGGGTAGTGGTAGTGGTGGAGCATCAGGTGGTCGTGGGGAAAAAAATATTGCACCTAAGTCTGGAGCTGTGGAGCCAGGTTCGTCGTCCGGCTACACAAGGCCTCGAACGCTCCCTTTTCTGGGATTAGGAAAACCGCTTTTAAAGCCGGAGCAGCAAGAGCAAGTTTTGGCTTATCTTGCTGACTCAGCCTCTAGCTCTTTTGCCTCCTCTCGTGAAACTGGTAAAAGTAAAAGCAGCGCGTCGTTAGTGGATGTTCACGGTCAGGGACAAGTCACTTCCTTGTCCTCTTCAGCAAAAACAACAACAGAGAAGAATGCAGCAGGCGACACAACGGGTTACTCCATGGAGCTCTTTACACATACCGTCCCTGGCTTAGAAAGTGAAGCAGTTAACAGTCCATGCCCATTACAAATTGAATCTGACATGGAGTGCACTGACGCACAGCCACAGCCAGACTACTATGCTGGTCCTTTGACTCAGACCACAACATTGCCCTCGCAGGGTGCTGATCAAGAATCAGACCCTGATGAGACTATGTTGCCCCATCACGAACGCTATACCACCGAACGACACGGTGACACAGACGAAGTTGCGCAGGAGGTACAAGAAGAGTTATTAGATGACCCAGTTCTTGACCCCGATTGGCAGCCATTGGGGGAACAGGGTGCAGGCGGCAGCAGTTCTGAAGCAGAGGAGGAGGAGGGGCCGCAGCAGGCATCAACATCGCCACAGGTTCCATCTGCCGGGCCCGTATCTTGCCCAAAACGCGTGGCAAAGCCAAAACCTGGTGGAGGACAGCGTGGCCATCCGGTTAAAGCTCAGTCTGCAATGCCTGAAAAGGTATCCGATGCTAGAAAGAGTGCAGTCTGGCATTTTTTTAAACAACATCCAATTGATCAGCGCAAAGTCATCTGTCAAAAATGTTCTACTTCCTTAAGCAGAGGTCAGAATCTGAAAAGTCTCAATACTAGTTGCATGCATAGTAACATAGTAACATAGTAACATAGTTAGTAAGGCCGAAAAAAGACATTTGTCCATCCAGTTCAGCCTATATTCCATCATAATAAATCCCCAGATCTACGTCCTTCTACAGAACCTAATAATTGTATGATACAATATTGTTCTGCTCCAGGAAGACATCCAGGCCTCTCTTGAACCCCTCGACTGAGTTCGCCATCACCACCTCCTCAGGCAAGCAATTCCAGATTCTCACTGCCCTAACAGTAAAGAATCCTCTTCTATGTTGGTGGAAAAACCTTCTCTCCTCCAGACGCAAAGAATGCCCCCTTGTGCCCGTCACCTTCCTTGGTATAAACAGATCCTCAGCGAGATATTTGTATTGTCCCCTTATATACTTATACATGGTTATTAGATCGCCCCTCAGTCGTCTTTTTTCTAGACTAAATAATCCTAATTTCGCTAATCTATCTGGGTATTGTAGTTCTCCCATCCCCTTTATTAATTTTGTTGCCCTCCTTTGTACTCTCTCTAGTTCCATTATATCCTTCCTGAGCACCGGTGCCCAAAACTGGACACAGTACTCCATGTGCGGTCTAACTAGGGATTTGTACAGAGGCAGTATAATGCTCTCATCATGTGTATCCAGACCTCTTTTAATGCACCCCATGATCCTGTTTGCCTTGGCAGCTGCTGCCTGGCACTGGCTGCTCCAGGTAAGTTTATCATTAACTAGGATCCCCAAGTCCTTCTCCCTGTCAGATTTACCCAGTGGTTTCCCGTTCAGTGTGTAATGGTGATATTGATTCCCTCTTCCCATGTGTATAACCTTACATTTATCATTGTTAAACCTCATCTGCCACCTTTCAGCCCAAGTTTCCAACTTATCCAGATCCATCTGTAGCAGAATACTATCTTCTCTTGTATTAACTGCTTTACATAGTTTTGTATCATCTGCAAATATTGATATTTTACTGTGTAAACCTTCTACCAGATCATTAATGAATATGTTGAAGAGAACAGGTCCCAATACTGACCCCTGCGGTACCCCACTGGTCACAGCGACCCAGTTAGAGACTATACCATTTATAACCACCCTCTGCTTTCTATCACTAAGCCAGTTACTAACCCATTTACACACATTTTCCCCCAGACCAAGCATTCTCATTTTGTGTACCAACCTCTTGTGCGGCACGGTATCAAACGCTTTGGAAAAATCGAGATATACCACGTCCAATGACTCACCGTGGTCCAGTCTATAGCTTACCTCTTCATAAAAACTGATTAGATTGGTTTGACAGGAGCGATTTCTCATAAACCCATGCTGATATGGAGTTAAACAGTTATTCTCATTGAGATAATCCAGAATAACATCCCTCAGAAACCCTTCAAATATTTTACCAACAATAGAGGTTAGACTTACTGGCCTATAATTTCCAGGTTCACTTTTAGAGCCCTTTTTGAATATTGGCACCACATTTGCTATGCGCCAGTCCTGCGGAACAGACCCTGTCGCTATAGAGTCACTAAAAATAAGAAATAATGGTTTATCTATTACATTACTTAGTTCTCTTAGTACTCGTGGGTGTATGCCATCCGGACCTGGAGATTTATCTATTTTAATCTTATTTAGCCGGTTTCGCACCTCTTCTTGGGTTAGATTGGTGACTCTTAATATAGGGTTTTCATTGTTTCTTGGGATTTCACCTAGCATTTCATTTTCCACCGTGAATACCGTGGCGAAGAAGGTGTTTAATATGTTAGCTTTTTCCTCGTCATCTACAACCATTCTTTCCTCACTATTTTTTAAGGGGCCTACATTTTCAGTTTTTATTCTTTTACTATTGATATAGTGGAAGAACAGTTTGGGATTAGTTTTACTCTCCTTAGCAATGTGCTTCTCTGTTTCCTTTTTGGCAGCTTTAATTAGTTTTTTAGATAAAGTATTTTTCTCCCTATAGTTTTTTAGAGCTTCAGTGGTGCCATCCTGCTTTAGTAGTGCAAATGCTTTCTTGCATTTCATGCATAGACATTTAACCACCATGCATTTGAAAGCTTGGACTAACTACCAAACGTCCCTTAAGGTTGTTGCACCCTCGGCCAATGAAGCTAGTCATCAACGCAACATCCCTTCCGGCAGTGTAGGACCACCATTTAGCGCACCACCTGCTGTATCTGTGCAGGTATCTTTGCCAGGCCAAAGCAGTCAGGGTCAGGGAATCACCAGTTTCGTAGTAGGAAACACTGCATCTAGGGCACCGGCGGCAACAATACCATCTCCCACCGTCTCTCAGTCTGCCATGTCCACCGGCACCCCCGCTAGTTCCACGATCTCCATCTCTCCAGTCCAGCTCACCCTACATGAGACTATGGTTAGAAAAAGGAAGTACTTAGCCTCGCATCCGCGTACACAGGGTTTGAACGCCCACATAGCTAGACTAATCTCGTTAGAGATGATGCCCTACCGGTTAGTTGAAAGCGAAGCTTTCAAAAACCTGATGGACTACGCTGTACCACGCTACGAGCTACCCAGTCGACACTTTTTTTCCAGAAAAGCCATCCCAGCCCTCCACCAGCATGTTAAAGAGCGCATCGTCCATGCACTCAGGCAATCTGTGAGCACAAAGGTGCACCTGACAACAGATGCATGGACCAGTAGGCATGGCCAGGGACGTTACGTGTCCATCACGGCACACTGGGTAAATGTGGTGGATTCAGGGTCCACAGGGGACAGCAAGTTTGGGACAGTTCTGCCTAGCCC
The DNA here is from genome assembly GCF_032444005.1 of Ranitomeya imitator. NCBI lineage: Eukaryota > Metazoa > Chordata > Amphibia > Anura > Dendrobatidae > Ranitomeya > Ranitomeya imitator. The sequence goes on from NW_027194231.1 coordinate 51,272, forward strand.
ACGGTCTAGTAAACAGTTGTCTGTAGCCGTTCGCACCCCCTCCTCCTCCTCCTCCTCCTCGTCCTCCTGCAGAAGCAAGAGCTCGTCCACAGACCGCAGTCGCACAAACACTCCATCCGCACCTGCCACTGTTGCACACCAGGTCTCCCATTATGGGGCAGCTACTGGCATACGTCAGCAGGCTGTATTGGCTATGAAGTGTTTGGGCGACAATAGACACACCGTGGAAGTTCTGTCCGAGTTCTTGCAGCAAGAAACGCAGTCGTGGCTGGGCACTGTAGATCTTGAGGCAGGCAAGGTAGTGAGTGATAACGGAAGGAATTTCATGGCTGCCATCTCCCTTTCCCAACTGAAACACATTCCTTGCCTGGCTCACACCTTAAACCTGGTGGTGCAGTGCTTCCTGAAAAGTTATCCGGGGTTATCCGACCTGCTCCTCAAAGTGCGTGGACTTTGCGCACATATCCGCCGTTCGCCTGTACACTCCAGCCGTATGCAGACCTATCAGCGTTCTTTGAACCTTCCCCAGCATCGCCTAATCATAGACGTTGCAACAAGGTGGAACTCAACACTGCACATGCTTCAGAGACTGTGTGAACAGAGGCGGGCTGTTATGTTTTTGTGGGAGGATACACATACACGGGCAGGCAGTAGGATGGCAGACATGGAGTTGTCAGGTGTGCAGTGGTCGAAGATTCAAGACATGTGTCAAGTCCTTCAGTGTTTTGAGGAATGCACACGGCTGGTTAGTGCAGACAACGCCATAATAAGCATGAGCATCCCCCTAATGCGTCTGCTGATGCAAAGTTTGACGCACATAAAGGATCAGGCGTCTGCACCAGAGGAAGAGGAAAGCCTTGATGACAGTCAGCGATTGTCTGGTCAGGGCAGTGTACATGACGAGGTACCGGGCGAAGAGGAGGTGGAGGATGAGGAGGATGATGGGGATGAGTATATTTTTAATGAGGAAGCTTTCCCGGGGGCACGGGAAATTGGTGGCGTGGCAAGGCCGGGTTCTGGTTTTTTGAGGGACACAAGTGACGTAGATTTGCCTGCAACTGCCCCTCAACCAAGCACAACCGCAGATTTGACAACGGGAACTTTGGCCCACATGGCGGATTATGCCTTGCGTATCCTCAAAAGGGACACACGCATTACAAAAATGATGAACGATGACGATTACTGGTTGGCCTGCCTCCTTGATCCTCGCTATAAAGGCAAATTGCAAAATATTATGCCACATGAGAACTTGGAACTAATATTAGCAACAAAACAATCAACTCTTGTTGACCGTTTGCTTCTGGCATTCCCTGCACACAGCGCCCGTGATCGTTCTCACACGAGCTCCAGGGGCCAGCAGACCAGAGGTGTTAGAGGGGCAGAAATCAGAAGTGGCGTTGGCCAGAGGGGTTTTCTGACCAGGTTGTGGAGTGATTTTTCTATGACCGCAGACAGGACAGGTACTGCAGCATCAATTCAAAGTGACAGGAGACAACATTTGTCCAGTATGGTTACAAACTATTTTTCATCCCTTATCGACGTTCTCCCTCAACCGTCATTCCCATTTGATTACTGGGCATCCAAATTAGACACCTGGCCAGAATTGGCAGAATATGCATTGCAGGAGCTTGCTTGCCCGGCAGCTAGTGTCCTATCAGAAAGAGTATTCAGTGCTGCAGGTTCAATACTAACAGAAAAAAGGACTCGTCTGGCTACCCAAAATGTAGATGATCTAACCTTCATTAAAATGAACCACAACTGGATTTCAAAATCTTTTGCCCCACCCTGCCCGGCTGACACCTAGCTTTCCTATGAAAAGGTCTTGCCTGTGGACTATTCTGAATGACTTTTCCAATCTCGTAATTTTCTTCACCTGATTGTCCAGCATACGACATGTTTCCACCTCACGAAATGGCCAAACTCCCCACACGGGGCCGTGCTATCGCCACTTTGCGCTTGGACCCTTGAGAGTGCTGTTTGTCTGAAGAGGTGGGTGTGGCCGCTTTTGGTCGACGGCACTGCCACTGGGTCCCTCATAGTACAATAAAGTGTCTCTGGCGGTGGTGGTGCGCACCCAACGTCAGACACACCGTTGTAATATGAAGGGCCCTGTGACTGTACCGCCGGCCACAAGCCAGTTCCCCCCCCAGCTCAAACAGTGCTCTACCACTAGCAAAATTATCTCTCACAGCTTCACCAATGTGTAGTCTAGGCGCTGACATCCTTCAATGCCTGGCACTGACAATACCATTGTTTTGACATTTTTGTTATGTTAGGCCTTCGAAGCCTGTCTGCGGTCCCTTCTTTCTACAACTACTACACTGACCAGGCCACTGCTGGCCGTGTTACCCTGGAACCAATTTAAAAGTGCCTATAGTCAGCCCAATTTTGTTATGTTAGGCCTTCGAAGACTGTCTGCCGTCACTCCTTCCACTAGACTTCCACTGACCATACACTGCTGCCCATGTACCCCTGGAACCAATTTAAAGTGCCTACAGCCAGCCCAATTTTGTTATGTTAAGCCTTGGAAGCCTGTCAGCGGTCACTCCTTCCACTAGACTTCCACTGACCAGACCACTGCTGCCCATGTACCCCTGGAACCAATTTAAAAGTGCCTACAGCCAGCCCAAGTTTGTTATGTTAGGCCTTCGAAGCCTGTCTGCGGTCACTCCTTCCACTAGACTTCCACTGACCAGACCACTGCTGCCCGTGTACCCCTGGAACCAATTTAAAAGTGCCTACAGCCAGCCCAAGTTTGTTATGTTAGGCCTTGGAAGCCTGTCTGCGGTCACTCCTTCCACTAGACTTCCACTGACCAGACCACTGCTGCCCGTGTACCCCTGGAACCAATTTAAAAGTGCCTACAGCCAGCCCAAGTTTGTTATGTTAGGCCTTGGAAGCCTGTCTGCGGTCACTCCTTCCACTAGACTTCCACTGACCATACACTGCTGCCCATGTACCCCTGGAACCAATTTAAAAGTGCCTACAGCCAGCCCAAGTTTGTTATGTTAGGCCTTCGAAGCCTGTCTGCGGTCACTCCTTCCACTAGACTTCCACTGACCAGACCACTGCTGCCCGTGTACCCCTGGAACCAATTTAAAAGTGCCTACAGCCAGCCCAAGTTTGTTATGTTAGGCCTTGGAAGCCTGTCTGCGGTCACTCCTTCCACTAGACTTCCACTGACCATACACTGCTGCCCATGTACCCCTGGAACCAATTTAAAAGTGCCTACAGCCAGCCCAAGTTTGTTATGTTAGGCCTTCGAAGCCTGTCTGCGGTCACTCCTTCCACTAGACTTCCACTGACCATACACTGCTGCCCATGTACCCCTGGAACCAATTTAAAAGTGCCTACAGCCAGCCCAAGTTTGTTATGTTAGGCCTTCGAAGCCTGTCTGCGGTCACTCCTTCCACTAGACTTCCACTGACCAGACCACTGCTGCCCGTGTACCCCTGGAACCAATTTAAAATTGCCTACAGCCATGTTTTATTATTTTAGGCCTTCGATGCCTGTCTGCGGTCACTCCTTCCACTAGGCCTCCACTGACCACACCACTGCTGCCCGTGTACCCCTGGAACCAATTTAAAATTGCCTACAGCCAGCCCAATTTTTTTATTTTAGGCCTTCGATGCCTGTCTGCGGTCCATTCTTTCAACTACTACTACACTGACCAGGGCACTGCTGCCCAAGTACCCCTGGAACCAATTTAAAATTGACTACAGCCATGTGTTAATATTTTAGGCCTTCGATGCCTGTCTGTGGTCACTCCTTCCACTAGGCCTCCACTGACCACACCACTGCTGCCCGTGTACCCCTGGAACCAATTTAAAATTGCCTACAGCCATGTGTGATTATTTTAGGCCTTCGATGCCTGTCTGCGGTCACTCCTTCCACTAGGCCTCCACTGACCACACCACTGCTGCCCGTGTAACCCTGGAACCAATTTAAAATTGCCTACAGCCATGTGTTATTATTTTAGGCCTTCGATGCCTGTCTGCGGTCACTCCTTCCACTAGGCCTCCACTGACCACACCACTGCTGCCCGTGTACCCCTGGAACCAATTTAAAATTGCCTACAGCCAGCCCAATTTTTTTATTTTAGGCCTTCGATGCCTGTCTGCGGTCCATTCTTTCAACTACTACTACACTGACCAGGGCACTGCTGCCCAAGTACCCCTGGAACCAATTTAAAATTGACTACAGCCATGTGTTAATATTTTAGGCCTTCGATGCCTGTCTGTGGTCACTCCTTCCACTAGGCCTCCACTGACCACACCACTGCTGCCCGTGTACCCCTGGAACCAATTTAAAATTGCCTACAGCCATGTGTGATTATTTTAGGCCTTCGATGCCTGTCTGCGGTCACTCCTTCCACTAGACTTCCACTGACCATACACTGCTGCCCATGTACCCCTGGAACCAATTTAAAAGTGCCTACAGCCAGCCCAAGTTTGTTATGTTAGGCCTTCGAAGCCTGTCTGCGGTCACTCCTTCCACTAGACTTCCACTGACCAGACCACTGCTGCCCGTGTACCCCTGGAACCAATTTAAAATTGCCTACAGCCATGTTTTATTATTTTAGGCCTTCGATGCCTGTCTGCGGTCACTCCTTCCACTAGGCCTCCACTGACCACACCACTGCTGCCCGTGTACCCCTGGAACCAATTTAAAATTGCCTACAGCCAGCCCAATTTTTTTATTTTAGGCCTTCGATGCCTGTCTGCGGTCCATTCTTTCAACTACTACTACACTGACCAGGGCACTGCTGCCCAAGTACCCCTGGAACCAATTTAAAATTGACTACAGCCATGTGTTAATATTTTAGGCCTTCGATGCCTGTCTGTGGTCACTCCTTCCACTAGGCCTCCACTGACCACACCACTGCTGCCCGTGTACCCCTGGAACCAATTTAAAATTGCCTACAGCCATGTGTGATTATTTTAGGCCTTCGATGCCTGTCTGCGGTCACTCCTTCCACTAGGCCTCCACTGACCACACCACTGCTGCCCGTGTAACCCTGGAACCAATTTAAAATTGCCTACAGCCATGTGTTATTATTTTAGGCCTTCGATGCCTGTCTGCGGTCACTCCTTCCACTAGGCCTCCACTGACCACACCACTGCTGCCCGTGTACCCCTGGAACCAATTTAAAATTGCCTACAGCCAGCCCAATTTTTTTATTTTAGGCCTTCGATGCCTGTCTGCGGTCCATTCTTTCAACTACTATTACACTGACCAGGGCACTGCTGCCCGTGTACCCCTGGAACCAATTTAAAATTGCCTACAGCCATGTGTTATTATTTTAGGCCTTCGATGCCTGTCTGCGGTCACTCCTTCCACTAGGCCTCCACTGACCACACCACTGCTGCCCGTGTACCCCTGGAACCAATTTAAAATTGCCTACAGCCATGTGTTATTATTTTAGGCCTTCGATGCCTGTCTGCGGTCACTCCTTCCACTAGGCCTCCACTGACCACACCACTGCTGCCCGTGTACCCCTGGAACCAATTTAAAATTGCCTACAGCCATGTGTGATTATTTTAGGCCTTCGATGCCTGTCTGCGGTCACTCCTTCCACTAGGCCTCCACTGACCACACCACTGCTGCCCGTGTACCCCTGGAACCAATTTAAAATTGCCTACAGCCAGCCCAATTTTTTTATTTTAGGCCTTCGATGCCTGTCTGCGGTCCATTCGTTCAACTACTACTACACTGACCAGGGCACTGCTGCCCAAGTACCCCTGGAACCAATTTAAAATTGACTACAGCCATGTGTTAATATTTTAGGCCTTCGATGCCTGTCTGCGGTCACTCCTTCCACTAGGCCTCCACTGACCACACCACTGCTGCCCGTGTACCCCTGGAACCAATTTAAAATTGCCTACAGCCAGCCCAATTTTTTTATTTTAGGCCTTCGATGCCTGTCTGCGGTCCATTCTTTCAACTACTACTACACTGACCAGGGCACTGCTGCCCGTGTACCCCTGGAACCAATTTAAAATTGCCTACAGCCATGTGTTATTATTTTAGGCCTTCGATGCCTGTCTGTGGTCCCTCCTTCCACTAGGCCTCCACTGACCTGTCTACTGCGGCCCGTGTACCCCTTGAACCAACCTAATAAAATATTTAAAAAATTAATTTGATTATAAAAAATAAGATCGTGTTGAGATCTCAAATGCAGACATTTTAACAATCAAAACAAACACACAACAAATATCTGGAACTGTACTACAAAGGTCCAACAGCTACAATTTCTTTCTCCTGCAAGAAGTTAACTGAAAGTTTTTTGGAGTTGTTAACACAGATATGGCATCCACCGAGTGTTGTCCTGTCGCGTCTCCTTTAAATTATTTCCAATAAGATGTTAAACTATTAATTTAATAAAATCAATAATTAAAAAAATAATTGAGTAAGTCAAAAGCACATTGCAAATAAACATTAATTACAAATCAAGAAGCATGGCGCGTCCGAGGGTGAGTAGATACCGAATAAGAATATAATCACCCTCGGACGCGCAATGCTTATTTACAACAGCCTTCCTTCCTAAGAATCAGCCCTTCCGTGGTGTAGAGAGAGGTTGTGTTACACTCCAAGGTGTTCCCCAGGTTGCCTTTCCTGAGCTTCGATCTTCCGGCTCTCGTTTAGTAGCTGTTGGAAACTACGCTGCATTAGGCCTACTAATTGTGTATGGGGTGTAGAGACAGGTTGTGTTACACTCCAAGGTTTTCACCAGGTTGCCTTTCCTGAGCTTCGATCTTCATGCTCTCGTTTAGTAGGTGTCGGAAAGTAGGCTGCATTAGGCCTACAAATTGGGTATGGGGTGGAGAGAGATGGTGTGTTACACTCCAAGGTGTTCCCCAGGTTTCCTTGCCATTGCTTCGGTCTTCCAACTCTCGTTTAGTAGTTGTAGAAAAGTACACAGCATTAGGCCTACAAAATGGGTATGGGGTGGAGAGAGATGGTGTGTTACACTCCAAGGTGTTCCCCAGGTTGCCTTTCCTGAGCTTCGATCTTCATGCTCTCGTTTAGTAGGTGTCGGAAAGTAGGCTGCATTAGGCCTAAAAAATGGGGAATGGGGTGGAGAGAGATGGTGTGTTACACTCCAAGGTGTTCCCCAGGTTTCCTTGCCATTGCTTCGGTCTTCCGACTCTCGTTTAGTAGTTGTAGAAAAGTACACTGCATTAGGCCTAAAAAATGGGTATGGGGTGGAGAGAGATGGTGTGTTACACTCCAAGGTGTTCCCCAGGTTGCCTTTCCTGAGCTTCGATCTTCATGCTCTCGTTTAGTAGGTGTCGGAAAGTAGGCTGCATTAGGCCTACAAATTGGGTATGGGGTGGAGAGAGATGGTGTGTTACACTCCAAGGTGTTCCCCAGGTTTCCTTGCCATTGCTTCGGTCTTCCGACTCTCGTTTAGTAGTTGTAGAAAAGTACACAGCATTAGGCCTACAAAATGGGTATGGGGTGGAGAGAGATGGTGTGTTACACTCCAAGGTGTTCCCCAGGTTGCCTTTCCTGAGCTTCTATCTTCAGGCTCTCATTAAATTGTGGTTAAATGGAACAACTGCATTTGGCGTACTAGTTGGTTTGGGGCCTACTATCGGTGTCTGCCACTCCTTGCTGTTCTCCTGGTTTCCTGTCCTGAAATTCCATTTTCAGCCTCTCGTTAAGTAGTTGTTAATGTTAGACTGCATTTGGCCTACTAGTTGGGTTGGGGCCTACTATCGGTGTCTGCCACTCCTTGCTGTTCTCCTCCACTGAACAAAGCTGTGCCGCCTGTTTACTACGGTTGCCAATTTTGAACTGCATTTCGACTACTTACTGATTTGGCCCTACTCTCTGTGTCAGCCTCTCATTCCAGTTGTCCTCCACTGCAATGCCCCCTGGTTATTCCTGTGTTACCAATTTTGAACTGCATTTAGCCCACTTTCTTCTTTGGGCCTATATCTGTGTTTCCACTTCATCGTGCCCATTGCCCAGCCAGTGATAGATGAGTCTGCTGGTACATTGACCCATAACGCAACATTCCCCGTGCACGCTACACAACAACATTGTGACCCTGCTGAAAGTCAGGTTGCTCTTCCCGCATACCATACCACCTTACACGGGGACAAAGAGGAAGGTGCAGATGAAAGTGCAGGTTCCTTCATCAGGTGGGGGGAGGAATACTAGTTGGCGACGTCACTGGCACAGGGCCTCTCATAGTACGCAAAAGTGTTGCTGCCGGTGGGAGGCGCCCCCGCCGTGCAAACACACCGCTGTACTTTGAGGGGCCCTGTGCCAGTGCCAATGCCAACGAGTGGGCCCCCCCCTGCTTGCTCAGGATCACAGCACTTGCAAAGTTGAAATACTTACCTCTCCCTGCTCCACTGCCGTGACGTGGTCCAGATTTACTGGGCCCACTAATTACTTGAACCAGCCCTACCCCCCACAACTTTAGCCAAATGACCCCCAATTTCAAATGCCTTCCAATTATTTTAAGGTAAATTACGCTTGACAAGCTTCATTAAGAAGAATGGATGGTTTTGACATTAAAATGGGCACTCTAGGTGTTTTCCTGGCCCCCACTCACTGCCGACTATGCTGCCCCATTGACTTGCATTGGGTTTCGTGTTTCGGTCGATCCCGACTTTACGTCATAATCGGCCGATTTCACTCGACCCGACTTTGGACATAGTCGGGTTTCGCAAAACCCGGCTCGACTCTAAAAAGGTCAAGGTCGCTCAACTCTATATAGGAGATACCTGAAAACATATCACACTTTTCATCATAGTGCTTTTACCAATGCATAAAATGTATGGAGAAGTCATTTCGAATGACTGGTCCTCAGTGTTGTGAGAACGATGACTGGTTAAAATTTTTGGTGGTTTCTTGTTCAGTCCATGGGCCTACATCATGTGGCAAACCGGTGAGCATGTGACTCTATTAGTATAGGAGATACCTGAAAACATATCACACTTTTCATCATAGTGCTTTTACCAATGCATAAAATGCATGGAGAAGTCATTTCGAATGACTGGTCCTCAGTGTTGTGAGAACGATGACTGGTTAAAATTTTTGGTGGTTTCTTGTTCAGTCCATGGGCCTACATCATGTGGCAAACCGGTGAGCATGTGGCTCTATTAGTATAGGAGATAACTGAAAACATATCACACTTTTCATCATAGTGCTTTTACCAATGCATAAAATGCATGGAGAAGTCATTTCGAATGACTGGTCCTCAGTGTTGTGAGAACGATGACTGGTTAAAATTTTTGGTGGTTTCTTGTTCAGTCCATAGGCCTACATCATGTGGCAAACCCGTGAGCATGTGGCTTTATTAGTATAGGAGATACCTGAAAACATATCACACTTTTCATCATAGTTCTTTTACCAATGCATAAAATGCATGGAGAAGTCATTTCGAATGACTGGTCCTCAGTGTTGTGAGAACGATGACTGGTTAAAATTTTTGGTGGTTTCTTGTTCAGTCCATAGGCCTACATCATGTGGCAAACCGGTGAGCATGTGGCTCTATTAGTATAGGAGATACCTGAAAACATATCACACTTTTCATCACAGTGCTTTTACCAATGCATAAAATGCATGGAGAAGTCATTTCGAATGACTGGTCCTCAGTGTTGTGAGAACGATGACTGGTTAAAATTTTTGGTGGTTTCTTGTTCAGTCCATAGGCCTACATCATGTGGCAAACCGGTGAGCATGTGGCTCTATTAGTATAGGAGATACCTGAAAGTATATCACACTTTTCATCATAGTGCTTTTACCAATGCATAAAATGCATGGAGAAGTCATTTCGAATGACTGGTCCTCAGTGTTGTGAGAACGATGACTGGTTAATATTTTTGGTGGTTTCTTGTTCAGTCCATAGGCCTACATCATGTGGCAAACCGGTGAGCATGTGGCTCTATTAGTATAGGAGATACCTGAAAACATATCACACTTTTCATCATAGTGCTTTTACCAATGCATAAAATGCATGGAGAAGTCATTTCGAATGACTGGTCCTCAGTGTTGTGAGAACGATGACTGGTTAAAATTTTTGGTGGTTTCTTGTTCAGTCCATAGGCCTACATCATGTGGCAAACCGGTGAGCATGTGGCTCTATTAGTATAGGAGATACCTGAAAACATATCACACTTTTCATCATAGTGCTCTTACCAATGCATAAAATGCATGGAGAGGTCATTTCGAATGACTGGTCCTCAGTGTTGTGAGAACGATGACTGGTTAAAATTTTTGGTGGTTTCTTGTTCAGTCCATAGGCCTACATCATGTGGCAAACCGGTGAGCATGTGGCTCTATTAGTATAGGAAATACCTGAAAACATATCACACTTTTCTTCATAGTGCTTTTACCAATGCATAAAATGCATGGAGAAGTCATTTCGAATGACTGGTCCTCAGTGTTGTGAGAACGATGACTGGTTAAAATTTTTGGTGGTTTCTTGTTCAGTCCATGGTTTGCTACATCATGTGGCAAACCGGTGAGCATGTGGCTCTATTAGTATAGGAGATACCTGAAAACATATCACACTTTTCATCATAGTGCTTTTACCAATGCATAAAATGCATGGAGAAGTCATTTCGAATGACTGGTCCTCAGTGTTGTGAGAACGATGACTGGTTAAAATTTTTGGTGGTTTCTTGTTCAGTCCATAGGCCTACATCATGTGGCAAACCGGTGAGCATGTGGCTCTATTAGTATAGGAGATACCTGAAAACATATCACACTTTTCATCATAGTGCTTTTACCAATGCATAAAATGCATGGAGAAGTCATTTCGAATGACTGGTCCTCAGTGTTGTGAGAACGATGACTGGTTAAAATTTTTGGTGGTTTCTTGTTCAGTCCATAGGCCTACATCATGTGGCAAACCGGTGAGCATGTGGCTCTATTAGTATAGGAGATACCTGAAAACATATCACACTTTTCATCATAGTGCTTTTACCAATGCATAAAATGCATGGAGAAGTCATTTCGAATGACTGGTCCTCAGTGTTGTGAGAACGATGACTGGTTAAAATTTTTGGTGGTTTCTTGTTCAGTCCATGGGCCTACATCATGTGGCAAACCGGTGAGCATGTGGCTCTATTAGTATAGGAGATACCTGAAAACATATCACACTTTTCATCATAGTGCTTTTACCAATGCATAAAATGCATGGAGAAGTCATTTCGAATGACTGGTCCTCAGTGTTGTGAGAACGATGACTGGTTAAAATTTTTGGTGGTTTCTTGTTCAGTCCATAGGCCTACATCATGTGGCAAACCGGTGAGCATGTGGCTCTATTAGTATAGGAGATACCTGAAAACATATCACACTTTTCATCATAGTGCTTTTACCAATGCATAAAATGCATGGAGAAGTCATTTCGAATGACTGGTCCTCAGTGTTGTGAGAACGATGACTGGTTAAAATTTTTGGTGGTTTCTTGTTCAGTCCATAGGCCTACATCATGTGGCAAACTGGTGAGCATGTGGCTCTATAAGTATAGGAGATACCTGAAAACATATCACACTTTTCATCATAGTGCTTTTACCAATGCATAAAATGCATGGAGAAGTCATTTCGAATGACTGGTCCTCAGTGTTGTGAGAACGATGACTGGTTAAAATTTTTGGTGGTTTCTTGTTCAGTCCATAGGCCTACATCATGTGGCAAACCGGGGAGCATGTGGCTCTATTAGTATAGGAGATACCTGAAAACATATCACACTTTTCATCATAGTGCTTTTACCAATGCATAAAATGCATGGAGAAGTCATTTCGAATGACTGGTCCTCAGTGTTGTGAGAACGATGACTGGTTAAAATTTTTGGTGGTTTCGGGGGTGTGGCCTAGGCAGCAATGGAGTAGGTTGTGCTGCTAAAGAGCTCTGAGGAGGCATCCTCTAAATCGGCCAACATCGGCTTCAAAGCGTCAGATTTCAAAATTTGGACACTGGATCCTTTATCTACAAGATCCCTGGATCCCACAGAGACCTAAATTGCCAATTCTGGGGCCTCCTGCCCCAAGCTGCTGACAGACTCTAAGCGGACCGCATGGCCTGGGCCTATTTGCAGGCCTCAAACAGCAATCAGCATCTGCCCTCATTAATGGGCTCTCTAACTACTGGGCTTATCACTGCCCCTTCCACAACTGTGGGTAATATTGCAGGGATCCCCTAAAGAGGTTCAGAGTGGAGCTGCGGCGAAGAAACTGGCAGCCGTTGGAACCCTGAAGAGGTAAGCACAGAAACGCGCTCCCTCTCTCTGCCTTCACCGCCTCAAGTCTCAGCCTGCAGGAGCTGCAGGCTGAGTGAAGCGGCAAAAGCCTTCCTTGCATCTGTCTTCCCCTCCCCTGCTGCAGCCGGTCCCAGGAGACCGAGGACGCAAGTGCGCTCTCCTCCCTCCCTCCACCCGGCGACGCCAAGCAAGCTGCAGAGCCTCCCAGTCCGCAACCAAGCGCGGTGAAGCGGCTGAAGTACAGAGCCGCCGGAGAGGAAGCCGCAAGTCCCTGGGGACCCACCGCGGGGTGCACGCGCCGAGACGCCAGCCGGTGAGCACTCTGGACCGGACTGGATATCGGCGCCAGACGCGATCGCCGCAAGCCGGAGGTAAGGAGTCCCGGGCACAGCACTCGGCAGGTCTAGCCCCTGCACGGCCGCAGCGTGAGCCAGTAGCACAGCAGCGCCGCACCTGCGGCTGATTTACCGGGCTCCCCCGCGCACTTCCCGGGCACAGCACTCGGCAGACTTAATTAACTATTACACAGCTGCAGCGTGTGCCTGCAGCATAGCAGAGCCGCACCTTCGGCTGATTTACCGGGCTCCCCCCTCTTCCCGGGCACAGCACTCGGCAGGATTAACCCTGGCACAGCTGCAGCGTGTGCCTGCAGCACAGCAGCGCCGCACCTGCGGCTGATTTGCCGGGCTCTCCCACTCACTTCCCGGGCACAGCACTCGGAAGGATTAACCCTTACACAGCTGCAGCGTGAGCCTACAGCACAACAGTGCTGCACCTGCGGCTGATATACCGGGCTCCCCCGCTCACTTCCCGGGCACAGCACTCGGCAGAATTAATTAACCCTTGCACAGCTGCAGCGTGTGCCTGCAGCATAGCAGAGCTTCACCTGCGGCGGATTTACCGGGCTCCCTCCACTTACTTCCCGGGCGCAGCACTCGGCAGGATTAACCCTTGCACAGCCGCAGCGTGTGCCGGCATCACAGCAGCGCTGCACCTGCGGCTGATTCACCGGGCTCTCCCATTCTCTACCCGGGCACAACAGTTGGAAGCATTAACCTTTGAGCGGCTGCAGCTCTGACCCCACAGCATAACAGCGCCGCACTTGCGGCTGAAAGCACGGGCTCCTCACCACACACATCTATACCCTGCTATGCGCGCTGCTCAGGCGGCCCCCCCCTCTCTCCCCCCTCTGCAAAACATAAGGGCTCCCTGGAGGAATCCCTGAGCCACATAAAGCCACTCCAGTCATTCAGAGCAGCGGCTTCCACACCGGTGAAGCCGGTAATTAACTCTTTCATCGCTGCTGCACACCTAAGTAGTCTTAACTGAGTGTCATATTCTGCTAACCTCTAAGTTGCGGAGAGTTTAACCTCTTATGAACCAAGCTCCACACAGCTGAAATCCTGGAATCTCCACAGCTCCCAGTGACAAGCTACTAAGAAAAACTGCTCAACAAGTTTCGCTTGCACAACCAAACTCCCTGCATTTTATCTTTTCCATCCTTGAAGCTGCGAGGACCTAAAGCAGGTTCTGAATTGAGAGTTATTAAACAAGAAGAAACGAGATTACACAGTCAAATTACTGTTCTGTTTTTGTTGTGCCCAGTGCTAGATTATATGTGACACTATTATTTCTAGCAATCTAACGTAGTCCCTTATTGCATAACGGTCACATTGGTGGGCAGTAAGGGATTGGGAGGTGTCTGCTGATTATTTGTGTATTTGCGGGATATTGTAGCTTCTCAGGACGGCCCATTCCCTCAGTCCTCACACTATTTTCTCTTGTACCAGCTTCCTATTCAGTTGCAATGAGTCGTTCCAGCTCCAAAAATTACATCTCAAAGCTCCCTCAACCCAATTCCCAAAAATGCAATAAATCATACCCTTCAGGACGCAACCCCTCTCTGGACTTGGTAAACGTAATAAGCCCGGGCAAAGCCAGATCCAGATCTAGGTCCCCAAGGACCCCTCTTAACAGCCCAGGTGACAAAATAGTTAAACGTAACAAGCCCCAAAACAAACCTTCACAACACCAAAACAAGGAAACAGAAATGGATACGTCCATTTCAAAAAAAAGGTTGGGCCCAGCTGAATGGGGGGATGAGAAAAAAGTTGCTTCTGATTACTCGGGCTACGAGTCGGATGACTTTTCTCCGAACGCAAGCCCAGTGAGAAGAAAGACAAAAAATGCACAATCTGGGTTAGAGGACTCTACTTCACATTTCCTGAGCATGATGGATGCTCATATGATAATAATAACCAAACAAATCAGAGAGGAAATGAACCTCAACTTTGAAAAACACTCTAGCCAGATACATAAGTCAATGGAGATGTTTACGGAAAAATTAGGAAAACAGGAGGAAAAAATTAAGGGGTTGGAGAAAACTGTGGCCAGACACTCAGCCGAAAATAAAAATCTCAGGTCAGAAGTAGATCGTCTCAGATTAAAAATGGCTGACCTGGAGGACAGAAACAGACGCAACAACATAAAAATTCGTGGTATCCCCGAAAACGTCACTCCAGATAAACTCCACAACTTCGCACAAAATCTGATTAAAAAAGTTATCCCTTCCATATCAGCCCAAGAGCTCACAATAGATAGGATCCATAGACTGCCCAAGCCCTCAAGTGTAGCTGCAGACCTCCCGAGGGACACAATACTCAGGATTCATTTCTTCCACATAAAAGAACAGCTGCAAAACTTCATTAAAGTGGAGAAAAGGTTCCCTGAGCCCTTCGAGAATTTAAAATTATATGCGGATCTTTCCAGAGAGACTCTGGAGGGCAGGAGAGCATTCAAAAAGGTGACAAACTCTTTAAGAGATATGGGTATCTCATACAAATGGGGGTTCCCACTGAAGCTTCTGGTACAATACAAAAGTAAAATAATCCCCATTAGCACCCCTGAAGATGGAGAAAGGCTCATTTCCTCCATCACTTAGTTTGATTTAAAGGCTATTTTCTCTTTGATCATTCTATATGACCTTAGCCTGATGCCTATACATGGGTTTTTGTATGAAGTTCCAAGGTTCAAGATTTTACAAATGTTATATTGTTCATATTAAAATTCGTATTCCTTTGTCCAACTTTTCTATATCCTGGAGGATGCCTCAAGTTCCATCCTGAGCTCTTTCACGAACTTTCCCCCGGACAGAGAAGAACCCACTGGAGGGTTTCTTCAGAGAGGACAAGTTAAGTCTCAAGTGTGTGTGTTGTTCTAATTTGTATCTTCATTTTACTGCACACTAAAAGTAATTTCTAAGTCGTTAGTTAGACTATTTCTGTTATATAGTTCCTAATTCTACTTACAGGTATCCACAGGTGAATAACCTCTTCACTTCCCCCTATCCTCAACCAAACATGTCTCTTAAGATAATGTCGTATAACGTTAGGGGTCTTAATAGTCCGAGAAAAAGGTTCTCTATCAAAAATGAACTGGTTAGATCAAGGTCCGACATCATGTGCATACAAGAAACCAAGTTCAAATCCAGTGATCACCCAAAATTTACAGATAGAAAGTTCTCACAGGTTTTCGAATCTTGTGGTAACAAAAAGAAAGCCGGTGTTATGACCATAATTAGTCACAAGGTATCATTTGAACTCATCAAAGAATGTAAGGACTCAAATGGCAATTTTCATATCCTAATCGGTAACATAGATAACCATCCCTTCACCATAGTCAACATTTACGTCCCGAATAAAGGCCAAATTAGATTTCTGAATGGGCTCATGAGAAAAGTGTTGGAGATCAAGAAGGGAGATTTAATAGTGGTGGGAGATTTCAACGTGGTTCCTGATGGCCACCTTGACTCCTCATCTCAGAACAGGCATAAATCTCTGACCCTAAACAAATGGCTCCACCAAAATGAAATGTACGACATTTTCAGATGTCTCAACACCACCTCTATTGAGTACACTCATTTTTCTGACGTGCATCATTCCGCCTCGAGGATCGACCTAATAATCTCCAACATTTTTTCATTGCCAAAATTCAGGAAAATCTCAATCCTTCCTAAAACAATCTCAGACCACTCCCCTGTCATCGCAGAACTAATATACGGTCCTGCATCAAAATCTCACATCTCATGGAGGTGCAACTCTTCTATTCTTTGTAATCCAGTCCATAAAAATGCAATAAACCAAACTATCAAAAACTACTTCAGAGAGAATGATTCAGACTCAACTGACCCATTCACCCTTTGGAACGCCCACAAAGCTGTGATCAGAGGGGCCCTAATCCAAATTTCTGCTAGGGAAAAAAAGCAAAGCAGAGCCAAAATAAAAGAGCTACAGTCAAAAATAAAAATCAAAGAAACAGAACTTGCCAACTCTACCATCCACTCCCCCAATCTACATACCGAACTGATATCCCTCAGGCAAGAGTTGAGGACCCTAATCTTCTCCTTCTATGATGCATCAATTGGGTCTTTAAAATTCAAACAGTTTGCCTCCTTAAACAAGCCTAACAAGTTCATGCTAAATAGATTGAAAAAGCAAAGGATCCAAAATAGGATCATAAAAATAGTACCCCCAGACGGTCGCATGCTTACACACCCGCAGGACATAGTGGATGCGTTTGCTGCCTTTTACTCAGATCTATACAACCTAAACTCCAACCCCCAACTAGTACAACCACTGGACTCTGATATTAAAAAATTCCTATTAAAGCTTAATCTTCCTAGACTCACGTCGGAAAACTTAGACGTACTCACCGCCCCGTTCTCCCCTGAGGAGATTTCTGATAACATTAAAAAATTAAAATCTCTGAAAGCCCCGGGGCCTGACGGCTTCACCAACGAATACTTTAAATCTTTCAATGAAATCCTAGCCCCATACATGTCTAAAATCTTTAATTCTGCTGCTACTTTGGGCAAGTTCCCAAAAGAAATGTTGGAGGCCTCAATCATCTTAATCCCCAAAGCTAAAGGTGACCCTGTTCAACTTCCAAACTACAGGCCAATATCCTTAGTCAATTCAGACATCAAACTATATTCCAAAATCCTCGCAAACAGAATCAATAATTTCCTTCCAAATTTGATAATTAATGATCAGATAGGGTTTGTCAGTGGCAGACAGTCGAGTGATGGAACTAGAAGAATCATAAACTTGACGAAGCTTATCAATTCTAAAAAAATCCCCTCAATATTTGCCTCACTGGATGCAGAAAAGGCGTTTGACCGCCTGAATTGGTCATACCTAAGACTTACTCTGCAACAATTCGGTTTTAACCCAAATTCTATCTCCACAATTATGGCTCTGTACTCGGGTCCCACCGCCAGGGTTTTCTCTAACAACCATCTCTCATCCCCTTTTTTAATTACAAACGGTACACGCCAAGGCTGCCCCCTGTCCCCTCTACTGTTCGCCTTGGCGATGGAGCCCTTGGCTCAGTCAATAAGAAAAGATAATAATATAACTGGCATTCAAACTAAAAATAGAGAATTCAAAATAGGCCTCTTCGCTGACGATGTCATCCTGACCCTGACAAACCCTATAGTATCTGTCCCTGCTACCCAAAAATTATTAGATACTTTCTCCCAGCTCTCATACTTCAAAATCAACAAAACTAAATCCCAAATTATGCAATTTAACCTCGACCCCATTCAAATCAAAGAAATATCAAAAGCAACTTCGTGGAGCTGGGCGACTAGCGATTTCACCTATCTGGGGATCAAAATCACAAAAAATATACATTCTCTCGTTCCTACCAACCTTGACATCTTAATCAAAACTATCTCAACTGATCTGAACCACTTTGCAGGGAGAGATCTCTCATGGTGGGGAAAGAACCTATCAGTAAAAACATTCATAATCCCTAAAATCCTATATATATTTAGGTCCATCCCCGTTCCTATTTCAACCTCTTATTTATCTAACATCCAAACTCTGATCAACAAGTTCCTATGGAACAAGAAAAAAGCGAGAGTAGCTATTAATACTCTCTACAGAAATAAAGCGTCAGGGGGAATGGGCCTTCCCAACATTCTGGCCCATTACCATACAAACCTGATTAAACAAAGTTGCTCCTGGTGGTCTAAATCAGAACCCCCAGCCTGGCTGGATATCGAATCATCTTTGAACCTGAATAGAGCCCCTAGAGAATTGATCCTCAACCAGCTTATGAACATAAGAAATTCCAATAATAAATCCCACCCAATTTTTATTGCAATAAGTAATGCATGGTCTAAATTTGCTAGGCCCAAAAGAAGAACTGAAAAATTCGAGTCTCTGAAAAATCTGGCCATCTCTTATATATTTGAGTTGCATAACAAAATGGTCAATCCCAAATGGTCCGACTACAAAATCACAAAACTTTCCCATATATTTGACGGAGAAAATTTTGTTCCCTTTAATTCTCTCAAAAACACTTACAATGTCCCCTCTGCTATGTTTTGCGAGTACATGATCATCAAGGATCAGTGTCAGAAATTCGTATCAAAAAAGCCCAGTTTCTCTGAAGCGGCTATAAATCTGATTTGTAACCCCGACCACAATATTTTCTGGAGCTACAGATATATCTATAGCTGGTTCAACCATGACTCAGACTTCGCGAAATCTCCTTCCATGCTGAAATGGGAGCAAGACCTCCAGACAATAATTGACCCAGATGAATGGGAAAGTGCTTTGGTCCACTCATACTCAGCTTCCATCTCCATGTCATTACAAGAGTCCTATTTCAAACTAGTCACGCGCTGGTACCTAACCCCAGCAAGACTGTCCATGATAGGGGGTCACACCTCCCCAGATTGTTGGAGAGTGTGTGGAAACAGGGGCAATCTGCTCCATATCTTCTGGAGCTGTCCCAAAATTAGATCTCTTTGGTCTAAAATCGCTGGTTTGATTGGAGTACTTCTGAATAAAAATTTCATCCTGACCCCTCAGATGGCATTGCTCTCTGTGGGATTAAGCGACACACACTTTCCTCTCAAAGCGTTGGTCATTCATATCCTTTTGGTCACCAAAAATGCCATCGCATACAACTGGAAAAAGCCTAATCCTCCATCATTCCAAGAGATCAAAGACCGTATTGACCTTCATAGAGCATACGAGCAAAAATTCGCCCTAAATAACGACAGCCTCAAAAAATGCTCAAAAAAATGGGCTCGTTGGGAAGAAGTTTTCCCGTAACAATTTCCAGTTGAAATTAGCACAAAGCGTACCGGACTTTGGTTTAACGTGTCTGTAATTCAAGATTGTTCAGTGAGTCCACCCCTCTTTCATGAGCAAATGTATTATAATTATAATTATTCACCTTCCAAATGCTGTTTTATCATTTGACAAATATGGTTACCTGTTGTCGCTTACTTCAAGTGTCTTCTCTCCCCTTTTTCTTCCCATGTTCTCCCCCCCTCCTTCCAGCCTCCCTCCACCCCCCCTTTTCCCTCTCCCCGCATCCCCGCTTTTCCCCCTTCCATTCCTGCCCAGTTAATTGTTAAAATCCAATAAAGATTATTTGGAAAAAAAAAAAAAATTTTTGGTGGTTTCTTGTTCAGTCCATAGGCCTACATCATGTGGCAAACCGGTGAGCATGTGGCTCTATTAGTATAGGAGATACCTGAAAACATATCACACTTTTCATCATAGTGCTTTTACCAATGCATAAAATGCATGGAGAAGTCATTTCGAATGACTGGTCCTCAGTGTTGTGAGAACGATGACTGGTTAAAATTTTTGGTGGTTTCTTGTTCAGTCCATAGGCCTACATCATGTGGCAAACCGGTGAGAATGTGGCTCTATTAGTATAGGAGATACCTGAAAACATATCACACTTTTCATCATAGTGCTTTTACCAATGCATAAAATGCATGGAGAAGTCATTTCGAATGACTGGTCCTCAGTGTTGTGAGAACGATGACTGGTTAAAATTTTTGGTGGTTTCTTGTTCAGTCCATGGGCCTACATCATGTGGCAAACCGGTGAGCATGTGGCTCTATTAGTATAGGAGATACCTGAAAACATATCACACTTTTCATCATAGTGCTTTTACCAATGCATAAAATGCATGGAGAAGTCATTTCGAATAACTGGTCCTCAGTGTTGTGAGAACGATGACTGGTTAAAATTTTGGTGGTTTCTTGTTCAGTCCATAGGCCTACATCATGTGGCAAACCGGTGAGCATGTGGCTCTATTAGTATAGGAGATACCTGAAAACATATCACACTTTTCATCATAGTGCTTTTACCAATGGATAAAATGCATGGAGAAGTCAATTCGAATGACTGGTCCTCAGTGTTGTGAGAACGATGACTGGTTAAAATTTTTGGTGGTTTCTTGTTCAGTCCATGGGCCTACATCATGTGGCAAACCGGTGAGCATGTGACTCTATTAGTATAGGAGATACCTGAAAACATATCACACTTTTCATCATAGTGCTTTTACCAATGCATAAAATGCATGGAGAAGTCATTTCGAATGACTGGTCCTCAGTGTTGTGAGAACGATGACTGGTTAAAATTTTTGGTGGTTTCTTGTTCAGTCCATGGGCCTACATCATGTGGCAAACCGGTGAGCATGTGGCTCTATTAGTATAGGAGATAACTGAAAACATATCACACTTTTCATCATAGTGCTTTTACCAATGCATAAAATGCATGGAGAAGTCATTTCGAATGACTGGTCCTCAGTGTTGTGAGAACGATGACTGGTTAAAATTTTTGGTGGTTTCTTGTTCAGTCCATAGGCCTACATCATGTGGCAAACCGGTGAGCATGTGGCTCTATTAGTATAGGAGATACCTGAAAACATATCACACTTTTCATCATAGTGCTTTTACCAATGCATAAAATGCATGGAGAAGTCATATCGAATGACTGGTCCTCAGTGTTGTGAGAACGATGACTGGTTAAAATTTTTGGTGGTTTCTTGTTCAGTCCATAGGCCTACATCATGTGGCAAACCGGTGAGCATGTGGCTCTATTAGTATAGGAGATACCTGAAAACATATCACACTTTTCATCATAGTGCTTTTACCAATGCATAAAATGCATGGAGAAGTCATTTCGAATGACTGGTCCTCAGTGTTGTGAGAACGATGACTGGTTAAAATTTTTGGTGGTTTCTTGTTCAGTCCATAGGCCTACATCATGTGGCAAACCGGTGAGAATGTGGCTCTATTAGTATAGGAGATACCTGAAAACATATCACACTTTTCATCATAGTGCTTTTACCAATGCATAAAATGCATGGAGAAGTCATTTCGAATGACTGGTCCTCAGTGTTGTGAGAACGATGACTGGTTAAAATTTTTGGTGGTTTCTTGTTCAGTCCATGGGCCTACATCATGTGGCAAACCGGTGAGCATGTGGCTCTATTAGTATAGGAGATACCTGAAAACATATCACACTTTTCATCATAGTGCTTTTACCAATGCATAAAATGCATGGAGAAGTCATTTCGAATGACTGGTCCTCAGTGTTGTGAGAACGATGACTGGTTAAAATTTTTGGTGGTTTCTTGTTCAGTCCATGGGCCTACATCATGTGGCAAACCGGTGAGCATGTGGCTCTATTAGTATAGGAGATAACTGAAAACATATCACACTTTTCATCATAGTGCTTTTACCAATGCATAAAATGCATGGAGAAGTCATTTCGAATGACTGGTCCTCAGTGTTGTGAGAACGATGACTGGTTAAAATTTTTGGTGGTTTCTTGTTCAGTCCATAGGCCTACATCATGTGGCAAACCCGTGAGCATGTGGCTCTATTAGTATAGGAGATACCTGAAAACATATCACACTTTTCATCATAGTGCTTTTACCAATGCATAAAATGCATGGAGAAGTCATTTCGAATGACTGGTCCTCAGTGTTGTGAGAACGATGACTGGTTAAAATTTTTGGTGGTTTCTTGTTCAGTCCATAGGCCTACATCATGTGGCAAACCGGTGAGCATGTGGCTCTATTAGTATAGGAGATACCTGAAAACATATCACACTTTTCATCACAGTGCTTTTACCAATGCATAAAATGCATGGAGAAGTCATTTCGAATGACTGGTCCTCAGTGTTGTGAGAACGATGACTGGTTAAAATTTTTGGTGGTTTCTTGTTCAGTCCATAGGCCTACATCATGTGGCAAACCGGTGAGCATGTGGCTCTATTAGTATAGGAGATACCTGAAAACATATCACACTTTTCATCATAGTGCTTTTACCAATGCATAAAATGCATGGAGAAGTCATTTCGAATGACTGGTCCTCAGTGTTGTGAGAACGATGACTGGTTAAAATTTTTGGTGGTTTCTTGTTCAGTCCATGGGCCTACATCATGTGGCAAACCGGTGAGCATGTGGCTCTATTAGTATAGGAGATAACTGAAAACATATCACACTTTTCATCATAGTGCTTTTACCAATGCATAAAATGCATGGAGAAGTCATTTCGAATGACTGGTCCTCAGTGTTGTGAGAACGATGACTGGTTAAAATTTTTGGTGGTTTCTTGTTCAGTCCATAGGCCTACATCATGTGGCAAACCCGTGAGCATGTGGCTCTATTAGTATAGGAGATACCTGAAAACATATCACACTTTTCATCATAGTGCTTTTACCAATGCATAAAATGCATGGAGAAGTCATTTCGAATGACTGGTCCTCAGTGTTGTGAGAACGATGACTGGTTAAAATTTTTGGTGGTTTCTTGTTCAGTCCATAGGCCTACATCATGTGGCAAACCGGTGAGCATGTGGCTCTATTAGTATAGGAGATACCTGAAAACATATCACACTTTTCATCACAGTGCTTTTACCAATGCATAAAATGCATGGAGAAGTCATTTCGAATGACTGGTCCTCAGTGTTGTGAGAACGATGACTGGTTAAAATTTTTGGTGGTTTCTTGTTCAGTCCATAGGCCTACATCATGTGGCAAACCGGTGAGCATGTGGCTCTATTAGTATAGGAGATACCTGAAAACATATCACACTTTTCATCATAGTGCTTTTACCAATGCATAAAATGCATGGAGAAGTCATTTCGAATGACTGGTCCTCAGTGTTGTGAGAACGATGACTGGTTAAAATTTTTGGTGGTTTCTTGTTCAGTCCATAGGCCTACATCATGTGGCAAACCGGTGAGCATGTGGCTCTATTAGTATAGGAGATACCTGAAAACATATCACACTTTTCATCATAGTGCTTTTACCAATGCATAAAATGCATGGAGAAGTCATTTCGAATGACTGGTCCTCAGTGTTGTGAGAAAGATGACTGGTTAAAATTTTTGGTGGTTTCTTGTTCAGTCCATAGGCCTACATCATGTGGCAAACCGGTGAGCATGTGGCTCTATTAGTATAGGAGATACCTGAAAACATATCACACTTTTCATCATAGTGCTTTTACCAATGCATAAAATGCATGGAGAAGTCATTTCGAATGACTGGTCCTCAGTGTTGTGAGAACGATGACTGGTTAAAATTTTTGGTGGTTTCTTGTTCAGTCCATGGGCCTACATCATGTGGCAAACCGGTGAGCATGTGGCTCTATTAGTATAGGATATACCTGAAAACATATCACACTTTTCATCATAGTGCTTTTACCAATGCATAAAATGCATGGAGAAGTCATTTCGAATGACTGGTCCTCAGTGTTGTGAGAACGATGACTGGTTAAAATTTTTGGTGGTTTCTTGTTCAGTCCATAGGCCTACATCATGTGGCAAACCGGTGAGCATGTGGCTCTATTAGTATAGGAGATACCTGAAAACATATCACACTTTTCATCATAGTGCTTTTACCAATGCATAAAATGCATGGAGAAGTCATTTCGAATGACTGGTCCTCAGTGTTGTGAGAACGATGACTGGTTAAAATTTTTGGTGGTTTCTTGTTCAGTCCATAGGCCTACATCATGTGGCAAACTGGTGAGCATGTGGCTCTATTAGTATAGGAGATACCTGAAAACATATCACACTTTTCATCATAGTGCTTTTACCAATGCATAAAATGCATGGAGAAGTCATTTCGAATGACTGGTCCTCAGTGTTGTGAGAACGATGACTGGTTAAAATTTTTGGTGGTTTCTTGTTCAGTCCATAGGCCTACATCATGTGGCAAACCGGTGAGCATGTGGCTCTATTAGTATAGGAGATACCTGAAAACATATCACACTTTTCATCATAGTGCTTTTACCAATGCATAAAATGCATGGAGAAGTCATTTCGAATGACTGGTCCTCAGTGTTGTGAGAACGATGACTGGTTAAAATTTTTGGTGGTTTCTTGTTCAGTCCATAGGCCTACATCATGTGGCAAACCGGTGAGCATGTGGCTCTATTAGTATAGGAGATACCTGAAAACATATCACACTTTTCATCATAGTGCTTTTACCAATGCATAAAATGCATGGAGAAGTCATTTCGAATGACTGGTCCTCAGTGTTGTGAGAACGATGACTGGTTAAAATTTTTGGTGGTTTCTTGTTCAGTCCATAGGCCTACATCATGTGGCAAACCGGTGAGAATGTGGCTCTATTAGTATAGGAGATACCTGAAAACATATCACACTTTTCATCATAGTGCTTTTACCAATGCATAAAATGCATGGAGAAGTCATTTCGAATGACTGGTCCTCAGTGTTGTGAGAACGATGACTGGTTAAAATTTTTGGTGGTTTCTTGTTCAGTCCATGGGCCTACATCATGTGGCAAACCGGTGAGCATGTGGCTCTATTAGTATAGGAGATAACTGAAAACATATCACACTTTTCATCATAGTGCTTTTACCAATGCATAAAATGCATGGAGAAGTCATTTCGAATGACTGGTCCTCAGTGTTGTGAGAACGATGACTGGTTAAAATTTTTGGTGGTTTCTTGTTCAGTCCATGGGCCTACATCATGTGGCAAACCGGTGAGCATGTGGCTCTATTAGTATAGGAGATAACTGAAAACATATCACACTTTTCATCATAGTGCTTTTACCAATGCATAAAATGCATGGAGAAGTCATTTCGAATGACTGGTCCTCAGTGTTGTGAGAACGATGACTGGTTAAAATTTTTGGTGGTTTCTTGTTCAGTCCATAGGCCTACATCATGTGGCAAACCCGTGAGCATGTGGCTCTATTAGTATAGGAGATACCTGAAAACATATCACACTTTTCATCATAGTGCTTTTACCAATGCAGAAAATGCATGGAGAAGTCATTTCGAATGACTGGTCCTCAGTGTTGTGAGAACGATGACTGGTTAAAATTTTTGGTGGTTTCTTGTTCAGTCCATAGGCCTACATCATGTGGCAAACCGGTGAGCATGTGGCTCTATCAGTATAGGAGATACCTGAAAACATATCACACTTTTCATCATAGTGCTTTTACCAATGCATAAAATGCATGGAGAAGTCATTTCGAATGACTGGTCCTCAGTGTTGTGAGAACGATGACTGGTTAAAATTTTTGGTGGTTTCTTGTTCAGTCCATAGGCCTACATCATGTGGCAAACCGGTGAGAATGTGGCTCTATTAGTATAGGAGATACCTGAAAACATATCACACTTTTCGTCATAGTGCTTTTACCAATGCATAAAATGCATGGAGAAGTCATTTCGAATGACTGGTCCTCAGTGTTGTGAGAACGATGACTGGTTAAAATTTTTGGTGGTTTCTTGTTCAGTCCATGGGCCTACATCATGTGGCAAACCGGTGAGCATGTGGCTCTATTAGTATAGGAGATAACTGAAAACATATCACACTTTTCATCATAGTGCTTTTACCAATGCATAAAATGCATGGAGAAGTCATTTCGAATGACTGGTCCTCAGTGTTGTGAGAACGATGACTGGTTAAAATTTTTGGTGGTTTCTTGTTCAGTCCATGGGCCTACATCATGTGGCAAACCGGTGAGCATGTGGCTCTATTAGTATAGGAGATAACTGAAAACATATCACACTTTTCATCATAGTGCTTTTACCAATGCATAAAATGCATGGAGAAGTCATTTCGAATGACTGGTCCTCAGTGTTGTGAGAACGATGACTGGTTAAAATTTTTGGTGGTTTCTTGTTCAGTCCATAGGCCTACATCATGTGGCAAACCCGTGAGCATGTGGCTCTATTAGTATAGGAGATACCTGAAAACATATCACACTTTTCATCATAGTGCTTTTACCAATGCAGAAAATGCATGGAGAAGTCATTTCGAATGACTGGTCCTCAGTGTTGTGAGAACGATGACTGGTTAAAATTTTTGGTGGTTTCTTGTTCAGTCCATAGGCCTACATCATGTGGCAAACCGGTGAGCATGTGGCTCTATCAGTATAGGAGATACCTGAAAACATATCACACTTTTCATCATAGTGCTTTTACCAATGCATAAAATGCATGGAGAAGTCATTTCGAATGACTGGTCCTCAGTGTTGTGAGAACGATGACTGGTTAAAATTTTTGGTGGTTTCTTGTTCAGTCCATAGGCCTACATCATGTGGCAAACCGGTGAGAATGTGGCTCTATTAGTATAGGAGATACCTGAAAACATATCACACTTTTCGTCATAGTGCTTTTACCAATGCATAAAATGCATGGAGAAGTCATTTCGAATGACTGGTCCTCAGTGTTGTGAGAACGATGACTGGTTAAAATTTTTGGTGGTTTCTTGTTCAGTCCATAGGCCTACATCATGTGGCAAACTGGTGAGCATGTGGCTCTATTAGTATAGGAGATACCTGAAAACATATCACACTTTTCATCATAGTGCTTTTACCAATGCATAAAATGCATGGAGAAGTCATTTCGAATGACTGGTCCTCAGTGTTGTGAGAACGATGACTGGTTAAAATTTTTGGTGGTTTCTTGTTCAGTCCATAGGCCTACATCATGTGGCAAACCGGTGAGCATGTGGCTCTATTAGTATAGGAGATACCTGAAAACATATCACACTTTTCATCATAGTGCTTTTACCAATGCATAAAATGCATGGAGAAGTCATTTCGAATGACTGGTCCTCAGTGTTGTGAGAACGATGACTGGTTAAAATTTTTGGTGGTTTCTTGTTCAGTCCATAGGCCTACATCATGTGGCAAACCGGTGAGCATGTGGCTCTATTAGTATAGGAGATACCTGAAAACATATCACACTTTTCATCATAGTGCTTTTACCAATGCATAAAATGCATGGAGAAGTCATTTCGAATGACTGGTCCTCAGTGTTGTGAGAACGATGACTGGTTAAAATTTTTGGTGGTTTCTTGTTCAGTCCATAGGCCTACATCATGTGGCAAACCGGTGAGAATGTGGCTCTATTAGTATAGGAGATACCTGAAAACATATCACACTTTTCATCATAGTGCTTTTACCAATGCATAAAATGCATGGAGAAGTCATTTCGAATGACTGGTCCTCAGTGTTGTGAGAACGATGACTGGTTAAAATTTTTGGTGGTTTCTTGTTCAGTCCATGGGCCTACATCATGTGGCAAACCGGTGAGCATGTGGCTCTATTAGTATAGGAGATAACTGAAAACATATCACACTTTTCATCATAGTGCTTTTACCAATGCATAAAATGCATGGAGAAGTCATTTCGAATGACTGGTCCTCAGTGTTGTGAGAACGATGACTGGTTAAAATTTTTGGTGGTTTCTTGTTCAGTCCATGGGCCTACATCATGTGGCAAACCGGTGAGCATGTGGCTCTATTAGTATAGGAGATAACTGAAAACATATCACACTTTTCATCATAGTGCTTTTACCAATGCATAAAATGCATGGAGAAGTCATTTCGAATGACTGGTCCTCAGTGTTGTGAGAACGATGACTGGTTAAAATTTTTGGTGGTTTCTTGTTCAGTCCATAGGCCTACATCATGTGGCAAACCGGTGAGCATGTGGCTCTATTAGTATAGGAGATACCTGAAAACATATCACACTTTTCATCATAGTGCTTTTACCAATGCAGAAAATGCATGGAGAAGTCATTTCGAATGACTGGTCCTCAGTGTTGTGAGAACGATGACTGGTTAAAATTTTTGGTGGTTTCTTGTTCAGTCCATAGGCCTACATCATGTGGCAAACCGGTGAGCATGTGGCTCTATCAGTATAGGAGATACCTGAAAACATATCACACTTTTCATCATAGTGCTTTTACCAATGCATAAAATGCATGGAGAAGTCATTTCGAATGACTGGTCCTCAGTGTTGTGAGAACGATGACTGGTTAAAATTTTTGGTGGTTTCTTGTTCAGTCCATAGGCCTACATCATGTGGCAAACCGGTGAGAATGTGGCTCTATTAGTATAGGAGATACCTGAAAACATATCACACTTTTCATCATAGTGCTTTTACCAATGCATAAAATGCATGGAGAAGTCATTTCGAATGACTGGTCCTCAGTGTTGTGAGAACGATGACTGGTTAAAATTTTTGGTGGTTTCTTGTTCAGTCCATAGGCCTACATCATGTGGCAAACCGGTGAGCATGTGGCTCTATTAGTATAGGAGATACCTGAAAACATATCACACTTTTCATCATAGTGCTTTTACCAATGCATAAAATGCATGGAGAAGTCATTTTGAATGACTGGTCCTCAGTGTTGTGAGAACGATGACTGGTTAAAATTTTTGGTGGTTTCTTGTTCAGTCCATAGGCCTACATCATGTGGCAAACCGGTGAGCATGTGGCTCTATCAGTATAGGAGATACCTGAAAACATATCACACTTTTCATCATAGTGCTTTTACCAATGCATAAAATGCATGGAGAAGTCATTTCGAATGACTGGTCCTCAGTGTTGTGAGAACGATGACTGGTTAAAATTTTTGGTGGTTTCTTGTTCAGTCCATAGGCCTACATCATGTGGCAAACCGGTGAGCATGTGGCTCTATCAGTATAGGAGATACCTGAAAACATATCACACTTTTCATCATAGTGCTTTTACCAATGCATAAAATGCATGGAGAAGTCATTTCGAATGACTGGTCCTCAGTGTTGTGAGAACGATGACTGGTTAAAATTTTTGGTGGTTTCTTGTTCAGTCCATAGGCCTACATCATGTGGCAAACCGGTGAGAATGTGGCTCTATTAGTATAGGAGATACCTGAAAACATATCACACTTTTCATCATAGTGCTTTTACCAATGCATAAAATGCATGGAGAAGTCATTTCGAATGACTGGTCCTCAGTGTTGTGAGAACGATGACTGGTTAAAATTTTTGGTGGTTTCTTGTTCAGTCCATGGGCCTACATCATGTGGCAAACCGGTGAGCATGTGGCTCTATTAGTATAGGAGATACCTGAAAACATATCACACTTTTCATCATAGTGCTTTTACCAATGCATAAAATGCATGGAGAAGTCATTTCGAATGACTGGTCCTCAGTGTTGTGAGAACGATGACTGGTTAAAATTTTTGGTGGTTTCTTGTTCAGTCCATAGGCCTACATCATGTGGCAAACCGGTGAGCATGTGGCTCTATTAGTATAGGAGATACCTGAAAACATATCACACTTTTCATCATAGTGCTTTTACCAATGCATAAAATGCATGGAGAAGTCATTTCGAATGACTGGTCCTCAGTGTTGTGAGAACGATGACTGGTTAAAATTTTTGGTGGTTTCTTGTTCAGTCCATAGGCCTACATCATGTGGCAAACCGGTGAGCATGTGGCTCTATTAGTATAGGAGATACCTGAAAACATATCACACTTTTCATCATAGTGCTTTTACCAATGCATAAAATGCATGGAGAAGTCATTTCGAATGACTGGTCCTCAGTGTTGTGAGAACGATGACTGGTTAAAATTTTTGGTGGTTTCTTGTTCAGTCCATATGCCTACATCATGTGGCAAACCGGTGAGCATGTGGCTCTATTAGTATAGGAGATACCTGAAAACATATCACACTTTTCATCATAGTGCTTTTACCAATGCATAAAATGCATGGAGAAGTCATTTCGAATGACTGGTCCTCAGTGTTGTGAGAACGATGACTGGTTAAAATTTTTGGTGGTTTCTTGTTCAGTCCATAGGCCTACATCATGTGGCAAACCGGTGAGCATGTGGCTCTATTAGTATAGGAGATACCTGAAAACATATCACACTTTTCATCATAGTGCTTTTACCAATGCATAAAATGCATGGAGAAGTCATTTCGAATGACTGGTCCTCAGTGTTGTGAGAACGATGACTGGTTAAAATTTTTGGTGGTTTCTTGTTCAGTCCATAGGCCTACATCATGTGGCAAACCGGTGAGAATGTGGCTCTATTAGTATAGGAGATACCTGAAAACATATCACACTTTTCATCATAGTGCTTTTACCAATGCATAAAATGCATGGAGAAGTCATTTCGAATGACTGGTCCTCAGTGTTGTGAGAACGATGACTGGTTAAAATTTTTGGTGGTTTCTTGTTCAGTCCATGGGCCTACATCATGTGGCAAACCGGTGAGCATGTGGCTCTATTAGTATAGGAGATACCTGAAAACATATCACACTTTTCATCATAGTGCTTTTACCAATGCATAAAATGCATGGAGAAGTCATTTCGAATGACTGGTCCTCAGTGTTGTGAGAACGATGACTGGTTAAAATTTTGGTGGTTTCTTGTTCAGTCCATAGGCCTACATCATGTGGCAAACCGGTGAGCATGTGGCTCTATTAGTATAGGAGATACCTGAAAACATATCACACTTTTCATCATAGTGCTTTTACCAATGGATAAAATGCATGGAGAAGTCAATTCGAATGACTGGTCCTCAGTGTTGTGAGAACGATGACTGGTTAAAATTTTTGGTGGTTTCTTGTTCAGTCCATGGGCCTACATCATGTGGCAAACCGGTGAGCATGTGACTCTATTAGTATAGGAGATACCTGAAAACATATCACACTTTTCATCATAGTGCTTTTACCAATGCATAAAATGCATGGAGAAGTCATTTCGAATGACTGGTCCTCAGTGTTGTGAGAACGATGACTGGTTAAAATTTTTGGTGGTTTCTTGTTCAGTCCATGGGCCTACATCATGTGGCAAACCGGTGAGCATGTGGCTCTATTA
The DNA here is from genome assembly GCF_032444005.1 of Ranitomeya imitator. Classification (NCBI taxonomy): domain Eukaryota; kingdom Metazoa; phylum Chordata; class Amphibia; order Anura; family Dendrobatidae; genus Ranitomeya; species Ranitomeya imitator. The sequence goes on from NW_027194231.1 coordinate 82,460, forward strand.
GTATAGGAGATAACTGAAAACATATCACACTTTTCATCATAGTGCTTTTACCAATGCATAAAATGCATGGAGAAGTCATTTCGAATGACTGGTCCTCAGTGTTGTGAGAACGATGACTGGTTAAAATTTTTGGTGGTTTCTTGTTCAGTCCATAGGCCTACATCATGTGGCAAACCGGTGAGCATGTGGCTCTATTAGTATAGGAGATACCTGAAAACATATCACACTTTTCATCATAGTGCTTTTACCAATGCATAAAATGCATGGAGAAGTCATTTCGAATGACTGGTCCTCAGTGTTGTGAGAACGATGACTGGTTAAAATTTTTGGTGGTTTCTTGTTCAGTCCATGGGCCTACATCATGTGGCAAACCGGTGAGCATGTGGCTCTATTAGTATAGGAGATACCTGAAAACATATCACACTTTTCATCATAGTGCTTTTACCAATGCATAAAATGCATGGAGAAGTCATTTCGAATGACTGGTCCTCAGTGTTGTGAGAACGATGACTGGTTAAAATTTTTGGTGGTTTCTTGTTCAGTCCATGGGCCTACATCATGTGGCAAACCGGTGAGCATGTGGCTCTATTAGTATAGGAGATAACTGAAAACATATCACACTTTTCATCATAGTGCTTTTACCAATGCATAAAATGCATGGAGAAGTCATTTCGAATGACTGGTCCTCAGTGTTGTGAGAACGATGACTGGTTAAAATTTTTGGTGGTTTCTTGTTCAGTCCATAGGCCTACATCATGTGGCAAACCCGTGAGCATGTGGCTCTATTAGTATAGGAGATACCTGAAAACATATCACACTTTTCATCATAGTGCTTTTACCAATGCATAAAATGCATGGAGAAGTCATTTCGAATGACTGGTCCTCAGTGTTGTGAGAACGATGACTGGTTAAAATTTTTGGTGGTTTCTTGTTCAGTCCATAGGCCTACATCATGTGGCAAACCGGTGAGCATGTGGCTCTATTAGTATAGGAGATACCTGAAAACATATCACACTTTTCATCACAGTGCTTTTACCAATGCATAAAATGCATGGAGAAGTCATTTCGAATGACTGGTCCTCAGTGTTGTGAGAACGATGACTGGTTAAAATTTTTGGTGGTTTCTTGTTCAGTCCATAGGCCTACATCATGTGGCAAACCGGTGAGCATGTGGCTCTATTAGTATAGGAGATACCTGAAAACATATCACACTTTTCATCATAGTGCTTTTACCAATGCATAAAATGCATGGAGAAGTCATTTCGAATGACTGGTCCTCAGTGTTGTGAGAACGATGACTGGTTAAAATTTTTGGTGGTTTCTTGTTTAGTCCATAGGCCTACATCATGTGGCAAACCGGTGAGCATGTGGCTCTATTAGTATAGGAGATACCTGAAAACATATCACACTTTTCATCATAGTGCTTTTACCAATGCATAAAATGCATGGAGAAGTCATTTCGAATGACTGGTCCTCAGTGTTCTGAGAACGATGACTGGTTAAAATTTTTGGTGGTTTCTTGTTCAGTCCATAGGCCTACATCATGTGGCAAACCGGTGAGCATGTGGCTCTATTAGTATAGGAGATACCTGAAAACATATCACACTTTTCATCATAGTGCTTTTACCAATGCATAAAATGCATGGAGAAGTCATTTCGAATGACTGGTCCTCAGTGTTGTGAGAACGATGACTGGTTAAAATTTTTGGTGGTTTCTTGTTCAGTCCATGGGCCTACATCATGTGGCAAACCGGTGAGCATGTGGCTCTATTAGTATAGGAGATACCTGAAAACATATCACACTTTTCATCATAGTGCTTTTACCAATGCATAAAATGCATGGAGAAGTCATTTCGAATGACTGGTCCTCAGTGTTGTGAGAACGATGACTGGTTAAAATTTTTGGTGGTTTCTTGTTCAGTCCATAGGCCTACATCATGTGGCAAACCGGTGAGCATGTGGCTCTATTAGTATAGGAGATACCTGAAAACATATCACACTTTTCATCATAGTGCTTTTACCAATGCATAAAATGCATGGAGAAGTCATTTCGAATGACTGGTCCTCAGTGTTGTGAGAACGATGACTGGTTAAAATTTTTGGTGGTTTCTTGTTCAGTCCATAGGCCTACATCATGTGGCAAACTGGTGAGCATGTGGCTCTATTAGTATAGGAGATACCTGAAAACATATCACACTTTTCATCATAGTGCTTTTACCAATGCATAAAATGCATGGAGAAGTCATTTCGAATGACTGGTCCTCAGTGTTGTGAGAACGATGACTGGTTAAAATTTTTGGTGGTTTCTTGTTCAGTCCATAGGCCTACATCATGTGGCAAACCGGTGAGCATGTGGCTCTATTAGTATAGGAGATACCTGAAAACATATCACACTTTTCATCATAGTGCTTTTACCAATGCATAAAATGCATGGAGAAGTCATTTCGAATGACTGGTCCTCAGTGTTGTGAGAACGATGACTGGTTAAAATTTTTGGTGGTTTCTTGTTCAGTCCATAGGCCTACATCATGTGGCAAACCGGTGAGCATGTGGCTCTATTAGTATAGGAGATACCTGAAAACATATCACACTTTTCATCATAGTGCTTTTACCAATGCATAAAATGCATGGAGAAGTCATTTCGAATGACTGGTCCTCAGTGTTGTGAGAACGATGACTGGTTAAAATTTTTGGTGGTTTCTTGTTCAGTCCATAGGCCTACATCATGTGGCAAACCGGTGAGAATGTGGCTCTATTAGTATAGGAGATACCTGAAAACATATCACACTTTTCATCATAGTGCTTTTACCAATGCATAAAATGCATGGAGAAGTCATTTCGAATGACTGGTCCTCAGTGTTGTGAGAACGATGACTGGTTAAAATTTTTGGTGGTTTCTTGTTCAGTCCATGGGCCTACATCATGTGGCAAACCGGTGAGCATGTGGCTCTATTAGTATAGGAGATAACTGAAAACATATCACACTTTTCATCATAGTGCTTTTACCAATGCATAAAATGCATGGAGAAGTCATTTCGAATGACTGGTCCTCAGTGTTGTGAGAACGATGACTGGTTAAAATTTTTGGTGGTTTCTTGTTCAGTCCATGGGCCTACATCATGTGGCAAACCGGTGAGCATGTGGCTCTATTAGTATAGGAGATAACTGAAAACATCACACTTTTCATCATAGTGCTTTTACCAATGCATAAAATGCATGGAGAAGTCATTTCGAATGACTGGTCCTCAGTGTTGTGAGAACGATGACTGGTTAAAATTTTTGGTGGTTTCTTGTTCAGTCCATAGGCCTACATCATGTGGCAAACCGGTGAGAATGTGGCTCTATTAGTATAGGAGATACCTGAAAACATATCACACTTTTCATCATAGTGCTTTTACCAATGCATAAAATGCATGGAGAAGTCATTTCGAATGACTGGTCCTCAGTGTTGTGAGAACGATGACTGGTTAAAATTTTTGGTGGTTTCTTGTTCAGTCCATGGGCCTACATCATGTGGCAAACCGGTGAGCATGTGGCTCTATTAGTATAGGAGATACCTGAAAACATATCACACTTTTCATCATAGTGCTTTTACCAATGCATAAAATGCATGGAGAAGTCATTTCGAATGACTGGTCCTCAGTGTTGTGAGAACGATGACTGGTTAAAATTTTTGGTGGTTTCTTGTTCAGTCCATGGGCCTACATCATGTGGCAAACCGGTGAGCATGTGGCTCTATTAGTATAGGAGATACCTGAAAACATATCACACTTTTCATCATAGTGCTTTTACCAATGCATAAAATGCATGGAGAAGTCATTTCGAATGACTGGTCCTCAGTGTTGTGAGAACGATGACTGGTTAAAATTTTTGGTGGTTTCTTGTTCAGTCCATGGGCCTACATCATGTGGCAAACCGGTGAGCATGTGGCTCTATTAGTATAGGAGATAACTGAAAACATATCACACTTTTCATCATAGTGCTTTTACCAATGCATAAAATGCATGGAGAAGTCATTTCGAATGACTGGTCCTCAGTGTTGTGAGAACGATGACTGGTTAAAATTTTTGGTGGTTTCTTGTTCAGTCCATAGGCCTACATCATGTGGCAAACCCGTGAGCATGTGGCTCTATTAGTATAGGAGATACCTGAAAACATATCACACTTTTCATCATAGTGCTTTTACCAATGCATAAAATGCATGGAGAAGTCATTTCGAATGACTGGTCCTCAGTGTTGTGAGAACGATGACTGGTTAAAATTTTTGGTGGTTTCTTGTTCAGTCCATAGGCCTACATCATGTGGCAAACCGGTGAGCATGTGGCTCTATTAGTATAGGAGATACCTGAAAACATATCACACTTTTCATCACAGTGCTTTTACCAATGCATAAAATGCATGGAGAAGTCATTTCGAATGACTGGTCCTCAGTGTTGTGAGAACGATGACTGGTTAAAATTTTTGGTGGTTTCTTGTTCAGTCCATAGGCCTACATCATGTGGCAAACCGGTGAGCATGTGGCTCTATTAGTATAGGAGATACTGAAAACATATCACACTTTTCATCATAGTGCTTTTACCAATGCATAAAATGCATGGAGAAGTCATTTCGAATGACTGGTCCTCAGTGTTGTGAGAACGATGACTGGTTAAAATTTTTGGTGGTTTCTTGTTCAGTCCATAGGCCTACATCATGTGGCAAACCGGTGAGCATGTGGCTCTATTAGTATAGGAGATACCTGAAAACATATCACACTTTTCATCATAGTGCTTTTACCAATGCATAAAATGCATGGAGAAGTCATTTCGAATGACTGGTCCTCAGTGTTCTGAGAACGATGACTGGTTAAAATTTTTGGTGGTTTCTTGTTCAGTCCATAGGCCTACATCATGTGGCAAACCGGTGAGCATGTGGCTCTATTAGTATAGGAGATACCTGAAAACATATCACACTTTTCATCATAGTGCTTTTACCAATGCATAAAATGCATGGAGAAGTCATTTCGAATGACTGGTCCTCAGTGTTGTGAGAACGATGACTGGTTAAAATTTTTGGTGGTTTCTTGTTCAGTCCATGGGCCTACATCATGTGGCAAACCGGTGAGCATGTGGCTCTATTAGTATAGGAGATACCTGAAAACATATCACACTTTTCATCATAGTGCTTTTACCAATGCATAAAATGCATGGAGAAGTCATTTCGAATGACTGGTCCTCAGTGTTGTGAGAACGATGACTGGTTAAAATTTTTGGTGGTTTCTTGTTCAGTCCATAGGCCTACATCATGTGGCAAACCGGTGAGCATGTGGCTCTATTAGTATAGGAGATACCTGAAAACATATCACACTTTTCATCATAGTGCTTTTACCAATGCATAAAATGCATGGAGAAGTCATTTCGAATGACTGGTCCTCAGTGTTGTGAGAACGATGACTGGTTAAAATTTTTGGTGGTTTCTTGTTCAGTCCATAGGCCTACATCATGTGGCAAACTGGTGAGCATGTGGCTCTATTAGTATAGGAGATACCTGAAAACATATCACACTTTTCATCATAGTGCTTTTACCAATGCATAAAATGCATGGA
>NW_027194232.1:0-51377 GCF_032444005.1 Ranitomeya imitator
AAAAACAACCAAAAAAAACAGTGGGAGATTAATATTGGCCTTTCTGCTTGTGTGCCAGTCTTGACTCCTGGGTGTGCCATCTCTCTCTCTCTCTCTCTCTCTCTCTCTCTCTCTCTCTCTCTCCAATTGTGGTCCATAGAAAGCCTATATTTTTTTTCCTTGATTTGGGTTCCAAAATCTACCAGAGAAAATAACTACATCAATCATTGGTAGAAAAATATTGGCCTCTGGGCTTGTGTGCCACTTCTGATTCCTGTGTGCGTCATCTCTCAGTCAGTGGGCCATAGAACGCCTATTTTTGTTTTTATTTGTTTTATAAATTCTCCCTGAAAAATCATTTTATTTTATTTGGTTTCTAAATTCTTCCTGATAAAATCATATTTTTTTTATTATTTTTTTTTCTAAAGTCTCCCTGAAAAAAAAAAAAAAAAAACAGTGGGAGATTAATATTGGCCTTTCTGCTTGTGTGCCAGTCTTGACTCCTGGGTGCGTCATCTCTCAGTCAGTGGGCCATAGAACGCCTATTTTTGTTTTTATTTGTTTTGTAAATTCTCCCTGAAAAAATCATTTTATTTTATTTGGTTTCTAAATTCTTCCTGATAAAATCATATTTTTTTTATTATTTTTTTTTCTAAAGTCTCCCTGAAAAAAAAAAAAAAAAAACAACCAAAAAAAACAGTGGGAGATTAATATTGGCCTTTCTGCTTGTGTGCCAGTCTTGACTCCTGGGTGTGCCATCTCTCTCTCTCTCTCTCTCTCTCTCTCTCTCTCTCTCTCTCTCTCTCTCTCCAATTGTGGTCCATAGAAAGCCTATATTTTTTTTCCTTGATTTGGGTTCCAAAATCTACCAGAGAAAATAACTCCATCAATCATTGGTAGAAAAATATTGGCCTCTGGGCTTGTGTGCCACTCCTGATTCCTGTGTGCGTCATCTCTCACTCAGTGGCCCATAGAAAGCATATAGTTTGTTACATTTGTTTTCTAAATTCTCCCTGCAAAAATCAAATTTCTTTTTTTTTTGGGGGGGTTTCTAAAGTGTTCCTGAAAAAAATAAAATAAAAAACAAATATAGTGTGACATTAATATTAACATTTGTGCTTCAGTGACAGTCCTGCGTGTGGGGCATCTCTCTAATTTGCAGCCACCAAAAAAGAGTGGGTAACATTGTGCCTGATTTTCGCGGTGGTCTCACCAACCTGTAAAGGGGTAGCTAAATCATACTGAAGTTATAGCTCACCGTGTAAGTTGTGTGACTGCAACAAATAACGTTAGTTTGGTTACGTTTTTAAAACAATGAGGAAGTCTAGTGGAAGAGGTCGTGGCCGGGGGCGTTCATTGTCAGCTGGTAATGAGGGTAGTGGTAGTGGTGGAGCATCAGGTGGTCGTGGGGAAAAAAATATTGCACCTAAGTCTGGAGCTGTGGAGCCAGGTTCGTCGTCCGGCTACACAAGGCCTCGAACGCTCCCTTTTCTGGGATTAGGAAAACCGCTTTTAAAGCCGGAGCAGCAAGAGCAAGTTTTGGCTTATCTTGCTGACTCAGCCTCTAGCTCTTTTGCCTCCTCTCGTGAAACTGGTAAAAGTAAAAGCAGCGCGTCGTTAGTGGATGTTCACGGTCAGGGACAAGTCACTTCCTTGTCCTCTTCAGCAAAAAACAACAACAGAGAAGAATGCAGCAGGCGACACAACGGGTTACTCCATGGAGCTCTTTACACATACCGTCCCTGGCTTAGAAAGTGAAGCAGTTAACAGTCCATGCCCATTACAAATTGAATCTGACATGGAGTGCAGTGACGCACAGCCACAGCCAGACTACTATGCTGGTCCTTTGACTCAGACCACAACATTGCCCTCGCAGGGTGCTGATCAAGAATCAGACCCTGATGAGACTATGTTGCCCCATCACGAACGCTATACCACCGAACGACACGGTGACACAGACGAAGTTGCGCAGGAGGTACAAGAAGAGTTATTAGATGACCCAGTTCTTGACCCCGATTGGCAGCCATTGGGGGAACAGGGTGCAGGCGGCAGCAGTTCTGAAGCAGAGGAGGAGGAGGGGCCGCAGCAGGCATCAACATCGCCACAGGTTCCATCTGCCGGGCCCGTATCTTGCCCAAAACGCGTGGCAAAGCCAAAACCTGGTGGAGGACAGCGTGGCCATCCGGTTAAAGCTCAGTCTGCAATGCCTGAAAAGGTATCCGATGCTAGAAAGAGTGCAGTCTGGCATTTTTTTAAACAACATCCAATTGATCAGCGCAAAGTCATCTGTCAAAAATGTTCTACTTCCTTAAGCAGAGGTCAGAATCTGAAAAGTCTCAATACTAGTTGCATGCATAGACATTTAACCACCATGCATTTGAAAGCTTGGACTAACTACCAAACGTCCCTTAAGGTTGTTGCACCCTCGGCCAATGAAGCTAGTCATCAACGCAACATCCCTTCCGGCAGTGTAGGACCACCATTTAGCGCACCACCTGCTGTATCTGTGCAGGTATCTTTGCCAGGCCAAAGCAGTCAGGGTCAGGGAATCACCAGTTTCGTAGTAGGAAACACTGCATCTAGGGCACCGGCGGCAACAATACCATCTCCCACCGTCTCTCAGTCTGCCATGTCCACCGGCACCCCCCGCTAGTTCCACGATCTCCATCTCTCCAGTCCAGCTCACCCTACATGAGACTATGGTTAGAAAAAGGAAGTACTTAGCCTCGCATCCGCGTACACAGGGTTTGAACGCCCACATAGCTAGACTAATCTCGTTAGAGATGATGCCCTACCGGTTAGTTGAAAGCGAAGCTTTCAAAGACCTGATGGACTACGCTGTACCACGCTACGAGCTACCCAGTCGACACTTTTTTTCCAGAAAAGCCATCCCAGCCCTCCACCAGCATGTTAAAGAGCGCATCGTCCATGCACTCAGGCAATCTGTGAGCACAAAGGTGCACCTGACAACAGATGCATGGACCAGTAGGCATGGCCAGGGACGTTACGTGTCCATCACGGCACACTGGGTAAATGTGGTGGATTCAGGGTCCACAGGGGACAGCAAGTTTGGGACAGTTCTGCCTAGCCCACGGTCTAGTAAACAGTTGTCTGTAGCCGTTCGCACCCCCTCCTCCTCCTCCTCCTCCTCGTCCTCCTGCAGAAGCAAGAGCTCGTCCACAGACCGCAGTCGCACAAACACTCCATCCGCACCTGCCACTGTTGCACACCAGGTCTCCCATTATGGGGCAGCTACTGGCATACGTCAGCAGGCTGTATTGGCTATGAAGTGTTTGGGCGACAATAGACACACCGCGGAAGTTCTGTCCGAGTTCTTGCAGCAAGAAACGCAGTCGTGGCTGGGCACTGTAGATCTTGAGGCAGGCAAGGTAGTGAGTGATAACGGAAGGAATTTCATGGCTGCCATCTCCCTTTCCCAACTGAAACACATTCCTTGCCTGGCTCACACCTTAAACCTGGTGGTGCAGTGCTTCCTGAAAAGTTATCCGGGGTTATCCGACCTGCTCCTCAAAGTGCGTGGACTTTGCGCACATATCCGCCGTTCGCCTGTACACTCCAGCCGTATGCAGACCTATCAGCGTTCTTTGAACCTTCCCCAGCATCGCCTAATCATAGACGTTGCAACAAGGTGGAACTCAACACTGCACATGCTTCAGAGACTGTGCGAACAGAGGCGGGCTGTTATGTTTTTGTGGGAGGATACACATACACGGGCAGGCAGTAGGATGGCAGACATGGAGTTGTCAGGTGTGCAGTGGTCGAAGATTCAAGACATGTGTCAAGTCCTTCAGTGTTTTGAGGAATGCACACGGCTGGTTAGTGCAGACAACGCCATAATAAGCATGAGCATCCCCCTAATGCGTCTGCTGATGCAAAGTTTGACGCACATAAAGGATCAGGCGTCTGCACCAGAGGAAGAGGAAAGCCTTGATGACAGTCAGCGATTGTCTGGTCAGGGCAGTGTACATGACGAGGTACCGGGCGAAGAGGAGGTGGAGGATGAGGAGGATGATGGGGATGAGTATATTTTTAATGAGGAAGCTTTCCCGGGGGCACGGGAAATTGGTGGCGTGGCAAGGCCGGGTTCTGGTTTTTTGAGGGACACAAGTGACGTAGATTTGCCTGCAACTGCCCCTCAACCAAGCACAACCGCAGATTTGACAACGGGAACTTTGGCCCACATGGCGGATTATGCCTTGCGTATCCTCAAAAGGGACACACGCATTACAAAAATGATGAACGATGACGATTACTGGTTGGCCTGCCTCCTTGATCCTCGCTATAAAGGCAAATTGCAAAATATTATGCCACATGAGAACTTGGAACTAATATTAGCAACAAAACAATCAACTCTTGTTGACCGTTTGCTTCTGGCATTCCCTGCACACAGCGCCCGTGATCGTTCTCACACGAGCTCCAGGGGCCAGCAGACCAGAGGTGTTAGAGGGGCAGAAATCAGAAGTGGCGTTGGCCAGAGGGGTTTTCTGACCAGGTTGTGGAGTGATTTTTCTAGGACCGCAGACAGGACAGGTACTGCAGCATCAATTCAAAGTGACAGGAGACAACATTTGTCCAGTATGGTTACAAACTATTTTTCATCCCTTATCGACGTTCTCCCTCAACCGTCATTCCCATTTGATTACTGGGCATCCAAATTAGACACCTGGCCAGAATTGGCAGAATATGCATTGCAGGAGCTTGCTTGCCCGGCAGCTAGTGTCCTATCAGAAAGAGTATTCAGTGCTGCAGGTTCAATACTAACAGAAAAAAGGACTCGTCTGTCTACCCAAAATGTAGATGATCTAACCTTCATTAAAATGAACCACAACTGGATTTCAAAATCTTTTGCCCCACCCTGCCCGGCTGACACCTAGCTTTCCTATGAAAAGGTCTTGCCTGTGGACTATTCTGAATGACTTTTCCAATCTCGTAATTTTCTTCACCTGATTGTCCAGCATACGACATGTTTCCACCTCACGAAATGGCCAAACTCCCCACACGGGGTCGTGCTATCGCCACTTTGCGCTTGGACCCTTGAGAGTGCTGTTTGTCTGAAGAGGTGGGTGAGCCCGCTTTTGGTCGACGGCACTGCCACTGGGTCCCTCATAGTACAATAAAGTGTCTCTGGCGGTGGTGGTGCGCACCCAACGTCAGACTCACCGTTGTAATATGAGGGGCCCTGTGCCTGTACCGCCGGCCACAAGCCAGTTCCCCCCCCCCCCAGCTCAAACAGTGCTCTACCACTAGCAAAATTATCTCTCACAGCTTCACCAATGTGTAGTCTAGGCGCTGACATCCTTCAATGACTGGCACTGACAATACCATTGTTTTGACATTTTTGTTATGTTAGGCCTTCGAAGCCTGTCTGCGGTCACTCCTTCCACTAGACTTCCACTGACCAGACCACTGCTGCCCGTGTACCCCTGGAACCAATTTAAAATTGCCTACAGCCATGTGTGATTATTTTAGGCCGTCGATGCCTGTCTGCGGTCACTCCTTCCACTAGGCCTCCACTGACCACACCACTGCTGCCCGTGTAACCCTGGAACCAATTTAAAATTGCCTACAGCCAGCCCAATTTTTTTATTTTAGGCCTTCGATGCCTGTCTGCGGTACATTCTTTCAACTACTACTACACTGACCAGGGCACTGCTGCCCAAGTACCCCTGGAACCAATTTAAAATTGCCTACAGCCATGTGTTAATATTTTAGGCCTTCGATGCCTGTCTGCGGTCACTCCTTCCACTAGGCCTCCACTGACCACACCACTGCTGCCCGTGTAACCCTGGAACCAATTTAAAATTGCCTACAGCCATGTGTTATTATTTTAGGCCTTCGATGCCTGTCTGCGGTCACTCCTTCCACTAGGCCTCCACTGACCACACCACTGCTGCCCGTGTAACCCTGGAACCAATTTAAAATTGCCTACAGCCAGCCCAATTTTTTTATTTTAGGCCTTCGATGCCTGTCTGCGGTACATTCTTTCAACTACTACTACACTGACCAGGGCACTGCTGCCCAAGTACCCCTGGAACCAATTTAAAATTGCCTACAGCCATGTGTTAATATTTTAGGCCTTCGATGCCTGTCTGCGGTCACTCCTTCCACTAGGCCTCCACTGACCACACCACTGCTGCCCGTGTAACCCTGGAACCAATTTAAAATTGCCTACAGCCATGTGTTATTATTTTAGGCCTTCGATGCCTGTCTGCGGTCACTCCTTCCACTAGGCCTCCACTGACCACACCACTGCTGCCCGTGTAACCCTGGAACCAATTTAAAATTGCCTACAGCCAGCCCAATTTTTTTATTTTAGGCCTTCGATGCCTGTCTGCGGTACATTCTTTCAACTACTACTACACTGACCAGGGCACTGCTGCCCAAGTACCCCTGGAACCAATTTAAAATTGCCTACAGCCATGTGTTAATATTTTAGGCCTTCGATGCCTGTCTGCGGTCACTCCTTCCACTAGGCCTCCACTGACCACACCACTGCTGCCCGTGTACCCCTGGAACCAATTTAAAATTGCCTACAGCCATGTGTGATTATTTTAGGCCGTCGATGCCTGTCTGCGGTCACTCCTTCCACTAGGCCTCCACTGACCACACCACTGCTGCCCGTGTAACCCTGGAACCAATTTAAAATTGCCTACAGCCATGTGTGATTATTTTAGGCCGTCGATGCCTGTCTGCGGTCACTCCTTCCACTAGGCCTCCACTGACCACACCACTGCTGCCCGTGTAACCCTGGAACCAATTTAAAATTGCCTACAGCCATGTGTTATTATTTTAGGCCTTCGATGCCTGTCTGCGGTCACTCCTTCCACTAGGCCTCCACTGACCACACCACTGCTGCCCGTGTAACCCTGGAAACAATTTAAAATTGCCTACAGCCAGCCCAATTTTTTTATTTTAGGCCTTCGATGCCTGTCTGCGGTACATTCTTTCAACTACTACTACACTGACCAGGGCACTGCTGCCCAAGTACCCCTGGAACCAATTTAAAATTGCCTACAGCCATGTGTTAATATTTTAGGCCTTCGATGCCTGTCTGCGGTCACTCCTTCCACTAGGCCTCCACTGACCACACCACTGCTGCCCGTGTAACCCTGGAACCAATTTAAAATTGCCTACAGCCATGTGTTATTATTTTAGGCCTTCGATGCCTGTCTGCGGTCACTCCTTCCACTAGGCCTCCACTGACCACACCACTGCTGCCCGTGTAACCCTGGAACCAATTTAAAATTGCCTACAGCCATGTGTTATTATTTTAGGCCTTCGATGCCTGTCTGCGGTCACTCCTTCCACTAGGCCTCCACTGACCACACCACTGCTGCCCGTGTAACCCTGGAAACAATTTAAAATTGCCTACAGCCAGCCCAATTTTTTTATTTTAGGCCTTCGATGCCTGTCTGCGGTACATTCTTTCAACTACTACTACACTGACCAGGGCACTGCTGCCCAAGTACCCCTGGAACCAATTTAAAATTGCCTACAGCCATGTGTTAATATTTTAGGCCTTCGATGCCTGTCTGCGGTCACTCCTTCCACTAGGCCTCCACTGACCACACCACTGCTGCCCGTGTAACCCTGGAACCAATTTAAAATTGCCTACAGCCATGTGTTATTATTTTAGGCCTTCGATGCCTGTCTGCGGTCACTCCTTCCACTAGGCCTCCACTGACCACACCACTGCTGCCCGTGTAACCCTGGAACCAATTTAAAATTGCCTACAGCCAGCCCAATTTTTTTATTTTAGGCCTTCGATGCCTGTCTGCGGTACATTCTTTCAACTACTACTACACTGACCAGGGCACTGCTGCCCAAGTACCCCTGGAACCAATTTAAAATTGCCTACAGCCATGTGTTAATATTTTAGGCCTTCGATGCCTGTCTGCGGTCACTCCTTCCACTAGGCCTCCACTGACCACACCACTGCTGCCCGTGTAACCCTGGAACCAATTTAAAATTGCCTACAGCCATGTGTTATTATTTTAGGCCTTCGATGCCTGTCTGCGGTCACTCCTTCCACTAGGCCTCCACTGACCACACCACTGCTGCCCGTGTAACCCTGGAACCAATTTAAAATTGCCTACAGCCAGCCCAATTTTTTTATTTTAGGCCTTCGATGCCTGTCTGCGGTACATTCTTTCAACTACTACTACACTGACCAGGGCACTGCTGCCCAAGTACCCCTGGAACCAATTTAAAATTGCCTACAGCCATGTGTTAATATTTTAGGCCTTCGATGCCTGTCTGCGGTCACTCCTTCCACTAGGCCTCCACTGACCACACCACTGCTGCCCGTGTACCCCTGGAACCAATTTAAAATTGCCTACAGCCATGTGTGATTATTTTAGGCCGTCGATGCCTGTCTGCGGTCACTCCTTCCACTAGGCCTCCACTGACCACACCACTGCTGCCCGTGTAACCCTGGAACCAATTTAAAATTGCCTACAGCCATGTGTTATTATTTTAGGCCTTCGATGCCTGTCTGCGGTCACTCCTTCCACTAGGCCTCCACTGACCACACCACTGCTGCCCGTGTAACCCTGGAACCAATTTAAAATTGCCTACAGCCAGCCCAATTTTTTTATTTTAGGCCTTCGATGCCTGTCTGCGGTACATTCTTTCAACTACTACTACACTGACCAGGGCACTGCTGCCCAAGTACCCCTGGAACCAATTTAAAATTGCCTACAGCCATGTGTTAATATTTTAGGCCTTCGATGCCTGTCTGCGGTCACTCCTTCCACTAGGCCTCCACTGACCACACCACTGCTGCCCGTGTAACCCTGGAACCAATTTAAAATTGCCTACAGCCATGTGTTATTATTTTAGGCCTTCGATGCCTGTCTGCGGTCACTCCTTCCACTAGGCCTCCACTGACCACACCACTGCTGCCCGTGTAACCCTGGAACCAATTTAAAATTGCCTACAGCCAGCCCAATTTTTTTATTTTAGGCCTTCGATGCCTGTCTGCGGTACATTCTTTCAACTACTACTACACTGACCAGGGCACTGCTGCCCAAGTACCCCTGGAACCAATTTAAAATTGCCTACAGCCATGTGTTAATATTTTAGGCCTTCGATGCCTGTCTGCGGTCACTCCTTCCACTAGGCCTCCACTGACCACACCACTGCTGCCCGTGTAACCCTGGAACCAATTTAAAATTGCCTACAGCCATGTGTTATTATTTTAGGCCTTCGATGCCTGTCTGCGGTCACTCCTTCCACTAGGCCTCCACTGACCACACCACTGCTGCCCGTGTAACCCTGGAACCAATTTAAAATTGCCTACAGCCAGCCCAATTTTTTTATTTTAGGCCTTCGATGCCTGTCTGCGGTACATTCTTTCAACTACTACTACACTGACCAGGGCACTGCTGCCCAAGTACCCCTGGAACCAATTTAAAATTGCCTACAGCCATGTGTTAATATTTTAGGCCTTCGATGCCTGTCTGCGGTCACTCCTTCCACTAGGCCTCCACTGACCACACCACTGCTGCCCGTGTACCCCTGGAACCAATTTAAAATTGCCTACAGCCATGTGTGATTATTTTAGGCCGTCGATGCCTGTCTGCGGTCACTCCTTCCACTAGGCCTCCACTGACCACACCACTGCTGCCCGTGTAACCCTGGAACCAATTTAAAATTGCCTACAGCCATGTGTTATTATTTTAGGCCTTCGATGCCTGTCTGCGGTCACTCCTTCCACTAGGCCTCCACTGACCACACCACTGCTGCCCGTGTAACCCTGGAACCAATTTAAAATTGCCTACAGCCAGCCCAATTTTTTTATTTTAGGCCTTCGATGCCTGTCTGCGGTACATTCTTTCAACTACTACTACACTGACCAGGGCACTGCTGCCCAAGTACCCCTGGAACCAATTTAAAATTGCCTACAGCCATGTGTTAATATTTTAGGCCTTCGATGCCTGTCTGCGGTCACTCCTTCCACTAGGCCTCCACTGACCACACCACTGCTGCCCGTGTAACCCTGGAACCAATTTAAAATTGCCTACAGCCATGTGTTATTATTTTAGGCCTTCGATGCCTGTCTGCGGTCACTCCTTCCACTAGGCCTCCACTGACCACACCACTGCTGCCCGTGTAACCCTGGAACCAATTTAAAATTGCCTACAGCCAGCCCAATTTTTTTATTTTAGGCCTTCGATGCCTGTCTGCGGTACATTCTTTCAACTACTACTACACTGACCAGGGCACTGCTGCCCAAGTACCCCTGGAACCAATTTAAAATTGCCTACAGCCATGTGTTAATATTTTAGGCCTTCGATGCCTGTCTGCGGTCACTCCTTCCACTAGGCCTCCACTGACCACACCACTGCTGCCCGTGTAACCCTGGAACCAATTTAAAATTGCCTACAGCCATGTGTTATTATTTTAGGCCTTCGATGCCTGTCTGCGGTCACTCCTTCCACTAGGCCTCCACTGACCACACCACTGCTGCCCGTGTAACCCTGGAACCAATTTAAAATTGCCTACAGCCAGCCCAATTTTTTTATTTTAGGCCTTCGATGCCTGTCTGCGGTACATTCTTTCAACTACTACTACACTGACCAGGGCACTGCTGCCCAAGTACCCCTGGAACCAATTTAAAATTGCCTACAGCCATGTGTTAATATTTTAGGCCTTCGATGCCTGTCTGCGGTCACTCCTTCCACTAGGCCTCCACTGACCACACCACTGCTGCCCGTGTACCCCTGGAACCAATTTAAAATTGCCTACAGCCATGTGTGATTATTTTAGGCCGTCGATGCCTGTCTGCGGTCACTCCTTCCACTAGGCCTCCACTGACCACACCACTGCTGCCCGTGTAACCCTGGAACCAATTTAAAATTGCCTACAGCCATGTGTTATTATTTTAGGCCTTCGATGCCTGTCTGCGGTCACTCCTTCCACTAGGCCTCCACTGACCACACCACTGCTGCCCGTGTAACCCTGGAACCAATTTAAAATTGCCTACAGCCATGTGTTAATATTTTAGGCCTTCGATGCCTGTCTGCGGTCACTCCTTCCACTAGGCCTCCACTGACCACACCACTGCTGCCCGTGTACCCCTGGAACCAATTTAAAATTGCCTACAGCCATGTGTGATTATTTTAGGCCGTCGATGCCTGTCTGCGGTCACTCCTTCCACTAGGCCTCCACTGACCACACCACTGCTGCCCGTGTAACCCTGGAACCAATTTAAAATTGCCTACAGCCATGTGTTATTATTTTAGGCCTTCGATGCCTGTCTGCGGTCACTCCTTCCACTAGGCCTCCACTGACCACACCACTGCTGCCCGTGTAACCCTGGAAACAATTTAAAATTGCCTACAGCCAGCCCAATTTTTTTATTTTAGGCCTTCGATGCCTGTCTGCGGTACATTCTTTCAACTACTACTACACTGACCAGGGCACTGCTGCCCAAGTACCCCTGGAACCAATTTAAAATTGCCTACAGCCATGTGTTAATATTTTAGGCCTTCGATGCCTGTCTGCGGTCACTCCTTCCACTAGGCCTCCACTGACCACACCACTGCTGCCCGTGTAACCCTGGAACCAATTTAAAATTGCCTACAGCCATGTGTTATTATTTTAGGCCTTCGATGCCTGTCTGCGGTCACTCCTTCCACTAGGCCTCCACTGACCACACCACTGCTGCCCGTGTACCCCTGGAACCAATTTAAAATTGCCTACAGCCATGTGTGATTATTTTAGGCCGTCGATGCCTGTCTGCGGTCACTCCTTCCACTAGGCCTCCACTGACCACACCACTGCTGCCCGTGTAACCCTGGAACCAATTTAAAATTGCCTACAGCCATGTGTTATTATTTTAGGCCTTCGATGCCTGTCTGCGGTCACTCCTTCCACTAGGCCTCCACTGACCACACCACTGCTGCCCGTGTAACCCTGGAAACAATTTAAAATTGCCTACAGCCAGCCCAATTTTTTTATTTTAGGCCTTCGATGCCTGTCTGCGGTACATTCTTTCAACTACTACTACACTGACCAGGGCACTGCTGCCCAAGTACCCCTGGAACCAATTTAAAATTGCCTACAGCCATGTGTTAATATTTTAGGCCTTCGATGCCTGTCTGCGGTCACTCCTTCCACTAGGCCTCCACTGACCACACCACTGCTGCCCGTGTAACCCTGGAACCAATTTAAAATTGCCTACAGCCATGTGTTATTATTTTAGGCCTTCGATGCCTGTCTGCGGTCACTCCTTCCACTAGGCCTCCACTGACCTGTCTACTGCGGCCCGTGTACCCCTTGAACCAACCTAATAAAATATTTAAAAAATTAATTTGATTATAAAAAATAAGATCGTGTTGAGATCTCAAATGCAGACATTTTAACATTAAAAACAAACACACAACAAAAATCTGGAACTGTACTAAAAAGGTCCACCAGCTACAATTACTTTCTCCTGCAAGAAGTTAACTGAAAGGTTTTTTTGGAGTTGTTAACACAGATATGGCATCCACCGAGTGTTGTCCTGTCGCGTCTCCTTTAAATTATTTCCAATAAGATGTTAAACTATTAATTTAATAAAATCAATAATTAAAAAAATAATTGAGTAAGTCAAAAGCACATTGCAAATAAACATTAATTACAAATCAAGAAGCATGGCGCGTCCGAGGGTGAGTAGATACCGAATAAGAATATAATCACCCTCGGGCGCGCAATGCTTATTTACAACAGCCTTCCTTCCTAAGAATCAGCCCTTCCGTGGTGTAGAGAGAGGTTGTTGTTACACTCCAAGGTGTTCCCCAGGTTGCCTTTCCTGAGCTTCGATCTTCCGGCTCTCGTTTACTAGCTGTTGGAAACTACGCTGCATTAGGCCTACAAATTGTGTATGGGTGAAACAGTGGCGCATCTGCGGTCCCTCCTTCCACTAGGCCTCCACTGACCTGTCTACTGCTGCCCGTGTACCCCTTGAACCAACATCTTAAAATAAAAAAATAATTATTTTGATTATAAAAAATAAGATCGTGTTGAGATCTCAAATGCAGACATTTTAACATTAAAAACAAACACACAACAAAAATCTGGAACTGTACTAAAAGGTCCACCAGCTACAATTACTTTCTCCTGCAAGAAGTTAACTGAAAGGTTTTTTTGGAGTTGTTAACACAGATATGGCATCCACCGAGTGTTGTCCTGTCGCGTCTCCTTTAAATTATTTCCAATAAGATGTTAAACTATTAATTTAATAAAATCAATAATTAAAAAAATAATTGAGTAAGTCAAAAGCACATTGCAAATAAACATTAATTACAAATCAAGAAGCATGGCGCGTCCGAGGGTGAGTAGATACCGAATAAGAATATAATCACCCTCGGGCGCGCAATGCTTATTTACAACAGCCTTCCTTCCTAAGAATCAGCCCTTCCGTGGTGTAGAGAGAGGTTGTTGTTACACTCCAAGGTGTTCCCCAGGTTGCCTTTCCTGAGCTTCGATCTTCCGGCTCTCGTTTACTAGCTGTTGGAAACTACGCTGCATTAGGCCTACAAATTGTGTATGGGTGAAACAGTGGCGCATCTGCGGTCCCTCCTTCCACTAGGCCTCCACTGACCTGTCTACTGCTGCCCGTGTACCCCTTGAACCAACATCTTAAAATAAAAAAATAATTATTTTGATTATAAAAAATAAGATCGTGTTGAGATCTCAAATGCAGACATTTTAACATTAAAAACAAACACACAACAAAAATCTGGAACTGTACTAAAAGGTCCACCAGCTACAATTACTTTCTCCTGCAAGAAGTTAACTGAAAGGTTTTTTTGGAGTTGTTAACACAGATATGGCATCCACCGAGTGTTGTCCTGTCGCGTCTCCTTTAAATTATTTCCAATAAGATGTTAAACTATTAATTTAATAAAATCAATAATTAAAAAAATAATTGAGTAAGTCAAAAGCACATTGCAAATAAACATTAATTACAAATCAAGAAGCATGGCGCGTCCGAGGGTGAGTAGATACCGAATAAGAATATAATCACCCTCGGGCGCGCAATGCTTATTTACAACAGCCTTCCTTCCTAAGAATCAGCCCTTCCGTGGTGTAGAGAGAGGTTGTTGTTACACTCCAAGGTGTTCCCCAGGTTGCCTTTCCTGAGCTTCGATCTTCATGCTCTCGTTTAGTAGGTGTCGGAAAGTAGGCTGCATTAGGCCTAAAAAATGGGGAATGGGGTGGAGAGAGATGGTGTGTTACACTCCAAGGTGTTCTCCAGGTTTCCTCGCCATTGCTTCGATCTTCCGACTCTCGTTTAGTAGTTGTAGAAAACTACACTGCATTAGGCCTACAAAATGGGTATCGGGTGGAGAGAGATGGTGTGTTACACTCCAAGGTGTTCCCCAGGTTTCCTTGCCATTGCTTCGGTCTTCCGACTCTCGTTTAGTAGTTGTAGAAAAGTACACAGCATTAGGCCTACAAAATGGGTATGGGGTGGAGAGAGATGGTGTGTTACACTCCAAGGTGTTCCCCAGGTTGCCTTTCCTGAGCTTCTATCTTCAGGCTCTCATTAAATTGTGGTTAAATGGAACAACTGCATTTGGCGTACTAGTTGGTTTGGGGCCTACTATCGGTGTCTGCCACTCCTTGCTGTTCTCCTGGTTTCCTGTCCTGAAATTCCATTTTCAGCCTCTCGTTAAGTAGTTGTTAATGTTAGACTGCATTTGGCCTACTAGTTGGGTTGGGGCCTACTATCGGTGTCTGCCACTCCTTGCTGTTCTCCTCCACTGAACAAAGCTGTGCCGCCTGTTTACTACGGTTGCCAATTTTGAACTGCATTTCGACTACTTACTGATTTGGCCCTACTCTCTGTGTCAGCCTCTCATTCCAGTTGTCCTCCACTGCAATGCCCCCTGGTTATTCCTGTGTTACCAATTTTGAACTGCATTTAGCCCACTTTCTTCTTTGGGCCTATATCTGTGTTTCCACTTCATCGTGCCCATTGCCCAGCCAGTGATAGATGAGTCTGCTGGTACATTGACCCATAACGCAACATTCCCCGTGCACGCTACACAACAACATTGTGACCCTGCTGAAAGTCAGGTTGCTCTTCCCGCATACCATACCACCTTACACGGGGACAAAGAGGAAGGTGCAGATGAAAGTGCAGGTTCCTTCATCAGGTGGGGGGAGGAATACTAGTTGGCGACGTCACTGGCACAGGGCCTCTCATAGTACGCAAAAGTGTTGCTGCCGGTGGGAGGCGCCCCCGCCGTGCAAACACACCGCTGTACTTTGAGGGGCCCTGTGCCAGTGCCAATGCCAACGAGTGGGCCCCCCCTGCTTGCTCAGGATCACAGCACTTGCAAAGTTGAAATACTTACCTCTCCCTGCTCCACTGCCGTGACGTGGTCCAGATTTACTGGGCCCACTAATTACTTGAACCAGCCCTACCCCCCACAACTTTAGCCAAATGACCCCCAATTTCAAATGCCTTCCAATTATTTTAAGGTAAATTACGCTTGACAAGCTTCATTAAGAAGAATGGATGGTTTTGACATTAAAATGGGCACTCTAGGTGTTTTCCTGGCCCCCACTCACTGCCGACTATGCTGCCCCATTGACTTGCATTGGGTTTCGTGTTTCGGTCGATCCCGACTTTACGTCATAATCGGCCGATTTCACTCGACCCGACTTTGGACATAGTCGGGTTTCGCAAAACCCGGCTCGACTCTAAAAAGGTCAAGGTCGCTCAACTCTAGTTGTGATATTAGATAAGGAACAGAGGCGGGTGAAGATGAGGTCTAGCGTATGTCCGTCTGTGTGGGTGGCTGTGGAGGACCACTGAGTAAGTCCAAAGGATGAGGTAAGGGCCAGGAGGAGCATGGAGACTGCTGGTTGGCGGGTGTCAGTTGAGATATTAAAGTCACCCATTATGATGGTGGGGATGTTAGCAGAGAGAAAGTGAGGAAGCCAGGTGGAGAATTGGTCAATGAAGGCAGTGGCAGAGCCCGGTGGTCGGTATATGACAGCCATCTGGAGATTATAGGGAGAGTAGATACTGACAGAGTGAACCTCGAAAGAAGGGAGGATTAGGGAGGGTGGGGGTTGGATAGGGTTGAAGTATCAGTTTTTAGAAAGAAGGAAACTCACTCCTTCGCCATGTCTGTTGCCAGAGCGAGGAGTGTAGTAAAGTGGAGACTACCGTAACTCAATGCAGCAGGGGAGGCCGTGTCAGGGGGCGTCAGCCAGGTTTCAGTGAGGGCCAGGAAGGAAAGGTTGCCGGAAGTGAAGAGATCCTGGATCACGTGGAGCTTGTTGCAGACAGAGTGGGCATTCAAAAGTGTCCCAGAGAGAGGAAGCAGGTTTTAAGTGTGAGGGATTGCGGTAGTTTCTCATAGTGTGAGAAGGATAGGGGTGAGGATTAATGGAGTGAAAATAGTGAGGGCAAATGTGAGTATGGTTAAATAGCAGGGGAAGAAAGGAAAAGCAAGTAAAATTAGAATACAGTGATTAGTCTTGTGGTCTGGCCGATTCCTGGCCGATTTCTGGCATATTTTTGATGATACACTTAAAAGATGTAACTTCAAATGATGACACAGCTGACTAAAGTCAAATCTGACCGACACATTCAATTTATACCATTCAAGTGTCCAAGAAATAAGGCCAGGTGGGAGAGGGAGGGGAGGAGGAGGGAGGTGGAGAACAGTCCACAGCAGGGGACAATTAGCAGATTGCAGTTAAATGAAGATTTGACTACAATCAAAGCTGAAGAAAGATAGGATAAGATAGGAGGATAGTGTTAGGTGTAAAAAGCATGGATATATCAATCAGCATGCAGTAAATTAGAAGTATGATACATGGAAGTAAAGTGAGGGAAAAAGTAGCAGCGTACCAGGTAGAATAGGGGGAGAGAGGTGCATGGATTCAGGGGTGCAGTGGGTATTCCAGGTTACAAACAAGCAAAAAAGAAAAAAGCCATCTCTAAATTAATCTCTGATAGTAATGTTTACAAAAAATTAGTTTCTGACCCTACTGCCCTTTTTAAACAACAAATTGACATAATGATTGAAGAAGGTGTGTCTTTGGGGGTTTTAACTTCTAAATAAGCGGATTATTTGCATGTTTCACACCCTGTTATGCCCATATTATATGGGCTTCCTAAAATTCATAAGCAGGCTGATTTTCCCCCAATGAGACCCATAGTCTCTAGCATAGGGTCATTAAATGAATTTTTAGGTCAATGGTTAGACTCTTTGCTACAACCACTAGTTGCCAGGACCCCAGGGCACATTAGAGATACCAAAGACGTTCTGGGTATTATAACACAAAAACAGTGGAAATCAGACTTCACATGGTTAAGTTGTGATGTAGTATCATTGTATAGATGTATTCCGCATGACATAGCCATGTCAGCACTTCAATTTCATTTAAACAAATACAGTACTTACTCAGAGGATTTGACTAATTTTATTTTACAGGTCACTTTCTTTTTATTAACGCATAATTTTTTTTCTTTTGATGCTGAATATCATTTGCAGTGCACAGGTGTTTCCATGGGCGCAAAGTTTTCACCATCTTTGGCAAATTTAGTGATGGCCCATTGGGAATATTTATATTTATTTTCACCATCTAATTTGTTTTCTTCATTTATCCATTGGTATGGCAGATACATCGACGATACGTTGATTATATGGAGAGGCGATGTATCTGCCATACAGGAATTCATGTATTACATCAATAATAACAACTTCAATTTAAAATTTACGTTTGTACATGCGGTATCTAAAATTTCATTTTTGGATTTGGAATTAACAGGTATTCCTGATGAACTAGTGTCCACACGCACATTTATAAAACCAACAGCAGGCAATACGGTTCTCCATGCCAAAAGTAGCCATCCCAGGCATACAGTGAAAGCTATCCCCGTGGGTGAATTCACTAGATTGAAGCGGAATTGTAACAATAATAAAGATTTGGACAAAGATTTACTCCAATCACGTAAAAAAAAATATTTATTAAGCGGGGTTACCCTAACTGGATGCTCAATAGAGCGTTAAATGTGGTCAATCTGAAGAATCAGTCAGATCTCATTTATACAGAGTCAAGCAGCAACAAAAATAAAAATAAAAATATCAAAAAAACTTCTAATAAACCATACGTTTGTTTACAATTCAGTCCGCAATTTAATAAAATTAAAACCATCATTAATCGGGCTATTCCAATTCTATTTGAAGATCCCACTCTTGCTTTGTTACTAAACAATGGTTGCAACATTATAGCCAGAAGGGCACCCACGCTAGGCAATATATTATCTCCTAATTGTTTTTCTTCTTAACAACCAAATAGCACCTAGCTGAGTTGTACAGGGTGCAATGTTACCAACTGCACCACCTGTAAACATTTAACCACCACAAAATTTTTCGGTTTGAGCGGCACGGAGAAAAAATATAAAATTCAAACCTTCATTAATTGCAATACACGCTTCATAGTATACAAAATAGACTGTATTTCATGTGAGAAATCATATATTGGTTGCACAATAAGAAAACTAAAAAACCGCATATCAGAACATTTGTACGATATTAAGTGCACAACTAATAATAGTCGCACCATCTCCTCTGCAGCCAGACATTTTATTGAAGCACACTCACGGAATACGGATTCCCTAAGAGTAACAGGCATTGAAAAAAATCAAAAAATCTCCACGGGGAGGAGATATGCATAGGGCTTTGCTCACACGGGAAGCCTTTTGGATATTCAATCTTGGTACAAGATTTCCGTATGGTCTTAACAAAAAGAGTGAACTTATGTTTCACTACTAATTTGGATAATAGCAGTACTGTGGTGTATATATGTATTTTTGTGTTTTTTTTCTGTCTTTTTCTGTTTTTCTTGTATTGATTGATTTTATCAGATTCTTTCCATTATATGTATATGATAATGTGGTTATGTTTTTATATTGTATATTTCGTTTCTACATTGTAGGACCTTCGGGTCAGGTGAGTTTTTCTCACCTTTATATTGGTGTAGTAGTCCTTCTTATACCGGATGGACTACTAAGTAGATCAGCTGTGACAAAGACCGTCAGGTTGAAACGCGTAGCTCTCTTCACATGTGCTATGGCATTGTCCCAGGAGTGTGTCCTCTCTAATTTTAATATGCTGGATTAAAGTTTTATATTTTATCAAGAAGCGGGAACACTTTCTCTTTGTTCTTGGTATTCCAGGTTAGCAGACAGTTCAAACGTACCTGTGGATGGAAGCAGATGGGTCAGGGCATGACAGCGTGAAGGAGAATATGCCATGGATGCATGAGAATATGCAATGCACCCTTAAAGGGGTTATCTGGACTTAAAGGGAATCTGTCACTTACTTTTTCGTATATAACCTTCGGACACCGCCATCAGGGGCTTATCTACAGCATTCTGTAATGCTGTAGATAAGCTCCCAATGTAACCTGAAAGAGAAGAAAAACAAGTTAGATTATACTCACCTGGGGGGCTGTCCGGTCCAATGGGCGTCGCAGTCCGAATCCGGCGCCTCCCATCTTCATACGATGACGTCCTCTTCCTCGCTTCTGTTGCGGCTCCTGCGCAGGTGTACTTTATCTGCCCTGTTGAGGGCAGAGCAAAGTACTGCAGTGCGCAGGTGCTAGGAAATGTCCGAGAAGCCCAGCGCATGCACACTGCAGTACTTTGCGCTGCCCTCAACAAGGCAGCTAAAGTACGCCTGGTAGGAGCCGCGACAGGAGGCAAGGAAGAGGACGTCCTTGCATGAAAATGGGAGGCACCGGACACGGACCGCAACGCCCATCGGACCGGACCGCACAGGACTGCCCCCCAGGTCAGTATAATCTAATTTGTTTTCTTATATTTCAGGTTACATCGGGGGCTTATCTACAGCATTACAGAATGCTGTAGATAAGAACCTGATGTCGGTGGCCGAAGCTTATATACGAAAAAGTAGGTGACAGATTCCCTTTAAACTACAACTCCGCAGTCACTCTTTGTAACTGTAGACTTTCAAATCCTCACATTGAGTGCATTGCACGCTGTGAGTATTCTCAAGTGCAAATGGTTGTGTGATCACAAGCATGCAATATGCCTACGCATGATGTGAGGATTCGCAAGTCTGCAGTCACATACAGTGACTTCGGACTTGTAGTTTAAGGTTTAAGACCGGACATAACTTTTACTCTCATTCAACAGCCAGCAAAAACCATTAAACGTCAAATGGTGTGAAATTTAAAAAAAAATTCAAATAGAAAAATTATATTTAGCCCCAAACACATGCATTTGGGTAAAGAAAAAAATGCCCATCCCCAAAGGTGCTAGGATGCTTTAAGAAACTCCAGACATCTCAGTCTGAAGAGTCACGTGGTTTACGGATCTATGAACAGATTGCATATTGCTGTCTATAATGTTTGTCAAATTCTAGATTTATGTTGTGAAAAAATATTAAGTGTTTAGTTTAATGAAGAACTAATAAAAGAAATTAACCTCTTGTCAAAAGAGAAAGTAGCATTCATGTCCTGGCAAGGGGTCCTTACGTGAAGAGGGGGATCATGAGCTGACCTCCCACCACATGCTGCAGATACAGGCTATGGTTTTAAAAACATTTAAAAAAAAATACAAAATTCAAATAACATCCTTTTCGCTCTTTTAACAATAAGGAGAAGAGAAAATAAATAAACATATTTAGGATCACCACATTCATAAAAGTTTGATCTATTAAAATATGGTGTTAATTAACTCAATCAGTAAATGTCGTAAAAGAGAAGAAAAAAAACTAAATTACAGAATTACCTTTTTTGGGCAAATCACCTCCCTAAAGAAAAATGTAATATTCAAAACATTGCATGTGAATAAAGTTGGTATCAATAAAATCATCAGCTCACCAGGCAAAGAACAAACTTTCACTCAGTCCAATTAACAGAAAAATAAAAATGTTATGGGTCTCGGAAAATGGCGGTATAAAGCAAAACATTATTCTTTACAACTTTCTGAATTTTTTTCGTCACTTAAATATTTTTTTTTTAAATGATGCTTGTCTGGTATTACAGTGATTAGGCTGAGTTGGACGATCATGTTTCCAGGTCATTTTTGCTGCAAAATGAACACCTTTAAAATTAAATCCAAAATACCATTGCTTTTTGTGTTCACCATTACATCACTCTTTAATTTTTTTCCTGTGTTTCAGGACGCTGTATGGTAAAAATGAATGGCACCATTTAAAACTATAACTCTGCCCCTAAAAAATCCCCTATAAAAAGCCGGCATCCCTGCATACTTCCTGTCTATCCTCGTAGCATGGATGCCATCATGCTCACCACCCCAACTGCTTCCTCTGCTCTTACTGGGGTTCTATGCAAGCCAGAAAGGTCTCCTGGCTCCATGCTGAGGGAGTGCGCTCCCTGACTCTGACAGAGACAAAGCGCACTCTTTATGTGTCCTCAGCTAATAGCTGGGAGGCACTGAGTATTTAAGGCACAATCACCTGTTGGGAGCAACATTAGTGCTTTTTTAGTCTGCAAGCTGCAAAGTCCATTTTCAGCTCCCTGTTACTGTACTTAGTACCAGTTCTACCCATCTCAATCCACGCTGTTTAAACCAGCACCAGTTTCCATCCTGTCTGTGATCCAGAATTCCCACTGTCTGAACTAGTACCAGTATCTGACCCATCTGAACATTCGGTTCAGTGCAATCCTGATCCTGCCCTGTCTGAACAGGCTGCGACATCCGTTCAATCGGTGTTCCCAAATCCTGTACTTCTAGTGACTCTGAGTCTGCCTGTGTTCCTGACCCTTGGGGTTAGCCGCTGCAGTATGAAGGACTGCCCTGGAGTGGTACCTGGTGGCTACCTGCAGCTCAAACCTAACTGCACCATCAGCGGCTCTAGTGAAAAACAGGCAGCCTCTTAGCCACACCCCTCCAGGGTAAGCCCGGCCCATGGTGCTCTGAGTCCACGATCCACCAGCATGACACCCTAACTAAGCTATATAGACATAAAAATAAAAATCATATGGCTCTTGAAAGATGTCAAAGAAAAACACAAAAGCTTAAAAATGAAAAATTCCTTGATACTTAAAGGATTAATCACTATTTTGAAAGACGTATACAGTAAAATTTATGAACATAAACAGGGTTGTATCATTGCAAACAATAAACTTGCTAAAATAAAATACCACGCAAAAGTATAGCAAAAATGAACTTAAGCCAGGGCAACAACACTACTCATGCCTCTGCCAGAAGGTCCTGACTCAGCCCTGGACATACAAGACAAGGCGCACCTGCCCACTCCATATATACTTCCTCTCTGAGGAAGGCTTCTGGGGCTGATGGAAAAGGACAAAAGGAAGAAGGGGTTAATTGTTAGCTGAGGCTGTTAACTTATCTCAACCAAGCCAAATCTTAACAAGAGGAATAATTAACTGTCAAAATGGAAAGTGAGTAATTACAAGATTTCCAGTCAGCTGCCAGATGAAAAGTTCTGTAGGAAATGGAGAACTGGCCAAATCTAGCTAAACAAATAAGGCGCTATCTTGATGATTTTTTTCTCAGAAAGTTGTATCACGTCAATGGATTAAGATAAGTTATCACTGCAAAAAACATTGACTGATCTCAAGTTGTGTCAGATAACACTTTTCTAGGTTGTGATAAGACAGTGCTCCGTTATCTAATATTCTTTAGCCATGACCACATCTGTATGACATATTTCAGTGATTAAAACTATTTTCTGTACATGATTTTGTGGCAGCCATCTTGCCCTTGCTGGTTATTAATTATGGGGGGACCCACGCCATTTTTTCCATAAAATAATCTTTTACTAATTGCATACATGTCTCTTAATTTGCACACACACACACGCAACACACACACACACACACACACACACTACTAATTGTATTGGTCACTAACATCTATATATCTATCCATTCTGCTGTACTGTATGTAAACCATGTCTTCTATGCTGTCTGCTCCTGTAGTGATTTTACAGAAGCCGACAAATGAATTACTGGCTATTCTTCTATCTATCTCTCTATGAAATATAAAGATATATATATATATAGTATATACCATATATACTCAAGTATAAGCCAAGATTTTCAGCACACTTTTTTGGGCTGAAAGTCCCCCTCTCAGCTTATACTCGAGTCATACCCAGGGATTGGCAGGGGAGGGGGAGCGGGGGCTGTCTAATTATACTCACCTACTCCTGGCGCGGTCCCTGCAGGTCCCTGGCTTCCCCGGCAGCTTCTTCCTGTACTGAGCGGTCACATGATACCACTCATTACAGCAATGAATATGCGGCTCCACCTCCCATATAGGTGGAGCCGCTTATTCATTACTGTAATGAGCGGTAAAGGTGACCGCTCAGTACTGGATGAAGCTGCGGCATCGAGGAAGCAGGGACTGCACAGCGCCAGGAGTAGGTGAGTATAACGGGTAGGGGGAGCGCTGAATTGCACGATATTCACCTGCTCCCCGTTCCGGGTGCCGCTCTGTCTTCAGCAGTGATGCTCAGGTCAGAGGGCGCGGTGACGTGGTTAGTGCACGCCCTCTGTCTGAATGTCAGTGCTGAAGACGCTGAAGATGGAGTGGCGTCGGAACAAGGAGCAGGTGACTATTGAAAGTGCCGGGGGCCTGAGCGACGGATAGGTGAGTATGTGATTTTTCTTTTTATCGCAGCAACAGCAAATGGGGCAAGTGTCTGTATGAAGCATCTATGGGGCCATAACGTTTGTGCAGCACTATATGGGGCAAGTGTTTGTATGGAGCATCTATGGGGCCATAACGTTTATGCAGCACTATATGGGGCCATAACAATTGTGCAGCACTATATGGGGCAAGTGTCTGTATGGGGCATCTTATAGGGCCATAATCAAGGTTTGTGCAGCACTATATGGGGCAAACATCTTTATGGAGCATCTTATGGGGCCATAATCAGCATTTGTGCAGCATTATATTGGGCAAATGTGTCTATGGAGCATCTTATGGGGCCATTATTAACCTTTATGCAGGATTATATGGGGCATATTTTAATATGGAGCATCTTATGGGGCCCATCATAAACTTTATGGAGCATTATATGGGGCTCCTGATTCAATATGGATATTCAAAAACACTTAACCTACTGATGTCTAAATTAATTTTATTTTTATTGCTGCTGCATTTCCCACCCTAGGCTTATACTCGAGTCATTAAGTTTTCCCAGTTTTTTGTCGCAAAATTAGGGGGTCGGCTTATACTCGGGTCGGCTTATATTCGAGTATGTATATATGTATATATGTATATATATATATATATATATATATATATATATATATATATATTCATGGCCAAAAGTATTGACACCCCTGCAATTCTGTCAGATAATGCTCAGTTTCTTCCTGAAAATGATTGCAATCACAAATTCTTTGGTATTATTATCTTCATTTAATTTGTCTTACATGAAAAAACACAAAAGAGAATGAAACAAAAAGCAAAACATTGATCATTTCACACAAAACTCCAAAAATGGGCCGGACAAAAGTATTGGCACCCTCGGCCTAATACTTGGTTGCACAACCTTTAGCCAAAATAACTGCGACCAACTGCTTCCGGTAACCATCAATGAGTTTCTTACAATGCTCTGCTGAAATTTTAGACCATTCTTCTTTGGCAAACTGCTCCAGGTCCCTGATATTTGAAGGGTGCCTTCTCCAAACTGCCATTTTTAGATCTCTCCACAGGTGTTCTATGGGATTCAGGTCTGGACTCATTGCTGGCCACCTTAGAAGTCTCCAGTGCTTTCTCTCAAACCATTTTCTAGTGCTTTTTGAAGTGTGTTTTGGGTCATTGTCCTGCTGGAAGACCCATGACCTCTGAGGGAGACCCAGCTTTCTTCTCACGCTTTCTCACACTGGGCCCTACATTATGCTGCAAAATTTGTTGGTAGTCTTCAGACTTCATAATGTCATGCACACGGTCAAGCAGTCCAGTGCCAGAGGCACCAAAGCAACCCCAAAACATCAGGAAACCTCCACCATGTTTGAATGTAGGGACTGTGTTCTTTTCTTTGAATGCCTCTTTTTTTCTCCTGTAAACTCTATGTTGATGCCTTTGCCCAAAAAGCTCTACCTTTGTCTCCTCTGACCAGAGAACATTCTTCCAAAATGTTTTAGGCTTTTTCAGGTAAGTTTTGGCAAACTCCAGCCTGGCTTTTTTATGTCTCAGGGTAAGAAGTGGGGTCTTCCTGGGTCTCCTACCATACAGTCCCTTTTCATTCAGACGCTGATGGATAGTACGGGTTGACACTGCTGTACCCTCGGACTGCAGGGCAGCTTGAACTTGTTTGGATGTTAGTCTAGGTTCTTTATCCAACATCCGCACAATCTTGCGTTGAAATCTCTTGTCAATTTTTCTTTTCCATCCACATCTAGGGAGGTTAGCCACAGTGCCATGGGCTTTAAACTTCTTGATGACACTGCGCACGGTAGACACAGGAACATTCAGGTCTTTGGAGATGGACTTGTAGCCTT
Source organism: Ranitomeya imitator (assembly GCF_032444005.1). Taxonomy (NCBI): domain Eukaryota; kingdom Metazoa; phylum Chordata; class Amphibia; order Anura; family Dendrobatidae; genus Ranitomeya; species Ranitomeya imitator. Next base: position 25,489 of record NW_027194232.1, read on the forward strand.
GAGATTGCTCATGCTTCCTCACAATTTGGTTTCTCAAGTCCTCAGACAGTTCTTTGGTCTTCTTTCTTTCTCCATGCTCAATGTGGTACACACAAGGACACAGGACAGAGGTTGACTCAACTTTAATCCATGTCAACTGGCTGCAAGTGTGATTTAGTTATTGCCAACACCTGTTAGGTGCCATAGGTAAGTTACAGGTGCTGTTAATTACACAAATTAGAGAAGCATCACATGATTTTTCGAACGGTGCCAATACTTTTGTCCACCCCCTTTTTTATATTTGGTGTGGAATTATATCCAATTTGGCTTTAGGACAATTCTTTTTGTGTTTTTTCATTTAAGACAAATTAAATTAAGATAATAATACCAAAGAATTTGTGATTGCAATCATTTTCAGGAAGAAACTGAGTATTATCTGACAGAATAGGGGTGTTAATACTTTCGGCCATGACTGTATGTATGTATGTATGTATATATATATATATATATATATATATATATATATATATATATTGTCACTGACATATACAGTGGGTATGGAAAGTATTCAAAACCCTTCTTTAAATTTTTCACTCTTTGTTTCATTGCAGCCATGTAAATACAAAAAAAGTTTTTTTTCACATTAAAGTATACTCTGCCCCCCATCTTGAGTAAAAATACAGAAATGTAGAAATGTTTGCAAATTTAATAAAAAAGAAAAATCAAAATATCACATGGTCATAGGTATTCAGACTCTTTGCTCAGACGCTCATATTTAAGTCACATGCTGTCCACTTCTTTTTGATCCTCCTTGAGATGTTTCTACTCCTTCATTAGAGTCCAGTTGTGTTTAATTAAACTGATAGGACTTGATTTGGAAAGGCACACACCTGTCTATATAAGACCTCACAGCTCACAGTGCATGTCAGAGCAAATGAGAATCATGAGGTCAAAGAGCTCAGAGACAGAATTGTGGCAAGACACAGATCTGGCCAAGGTTACAAAAGAATTTCTGCAGTACTCAAGGTTCCTAAGAGCACAGTGGCCTCCATTATCCTTAAATGGAAGAAGTTTGGGACCACCAGAAGTCTTCCTAGACCTGGCCACCCAGCCAAACTGAGCAATTGTGAGAGAAGAGCCTTGGTGAGAGAGGTAAAGAACCCCATGATCACTGTGGCTGTGCTCCAGAGATGCAGTAGGGAGATGGGAGAAAATTCCACAAAGTTAACTATCACTGCAGCCCTCCACCAGTCTGGCCGTTATGGCAGAGTGGCCTGATGGAAGCCTCTCCTAAGTGCAAGACATATGAAAGCCTGCATAGAGTTTGCTAAAAACACATGAAGGACCCCCTGACTATGAGAAATAAGATTCTCTGGTCTGATGAGATGAAGTTAAACCTTTTTGGTGATAATTGTAAGCCATATGTGTGGAGAAAACCGGGCACTGCTCATCACCTGGCCATTACAATACCAACAGTGAAGCATGGTGGTAGCAGCATCATCATAAATAAATAACTAAGCTAAAATAACAAAGCAATGGCTTTAGAACAACTTTGTGACCATTCTTGACTGGCCCAGCCAGAGCCCTGACCTAAACCCAATTGAGCATCTCTGGAGAGACCTGAAAATGGATGTCCACCAACGATCACCATCCAACCTGACGGAACTGGAGAGGATCTGCAAGGAAGAATAGCAGAGGATCCCCAAATCCAGGTGTGAAAACTTGTTGGATCATTCCCAAGAAAGCTCATGGCTGTACTAGCTCAAAAAGGCTGCTTCTACTCAATACTGAGCAAAGGGTCTGAATACTTATGGCGATGTGATATTTCCGTTTTTCTTTTTTAATAAATTTGCAAAAATGTCTACATTTCTGTTTTTTTTCAGTCAAGATGGGGTGCAAGAGTGCACATTAATGAGCAAAAAAATTAACTTTTTTGAATTTACCAAATGGCTGCAATGAAACAAATTGAAAAATTTAAAGGGGTTTGAATACTTTCCGCAGCCACTGTGTATATGTGTATATATATATATATATATATATACAAAGAAAAAAAAGCCAACCAGCACTCCCAATGTGAACACATGCAAGCTGTATCATATAGATATAAAAGAACACAGCAGCACATGTACATGAATCTAGGCCATGTGAAAACACAGACAAATGTTCGATATGAATCATACTTCTCAAAAATATTTTTTCATAAAAAAATTTTCAAACATTTTTTTTCATAAAACTTACAGTTATAGATAAAATGAAGATTCTTAGCGCATAAATTGGCTAATTCATGTGTGCCCATCGACCACGGCAAGGTGATCTCCCTCTGATGGGTCCTACTCTACTGTACATGCCACTCTTGGGCATTTGTCTGTGTTTTCACATGGCCTAGATTCATGTACATGTGCTGCTGTTCTTTTATATCTATCTATATATACATATATATATATGTTCTATGTGTATATATCAAGTCTATCTATTCTATTCTAACCTGTCAACTGTATGCGCACAGGAATTGCTGGCTTATCTATCTATCTATCTAAATCTATTTATATAATTGCCTTGTAATGTTTTCATTTCCTGTTCTGTCCAGATGTCACCGTATCTCAGAATTCCAAGCGGAGGAAGTTCACCTACTGCCATATCGGGACACCCAAGTGATGGGTGTCTCAATATGGAAACTGCTAGTGGTACCAACCTATTGCGCGATACCATCAGCAGAATACCGTTGCATCACACACACACACACACTCTATACACTGTATGCACCACACACACTCACACACTCTCACACACTCACACACTCACACACTTAAACACACACACTTACACTCACATATTCACACACTCACATTCACACTCACAATCACACATTCACACTCACACACACACACACACTCACACACACACACACTCAAACACACACACACTCACACACACACACTCAAACACACACACACTTACAGACACTCACATTCACACTCACATTCACACAGTCACACACTCACATTCACACTCACACACGCACATACTCTCACACTCACACACACTTACACTCACACATTCACACTCACACACTCATTCACTCTCACACACTTACACTCACACACACTTACACTCACACACTCCCACACTCACTCACACTCACATGCTCACGCAGCCTCTTGCATGGTACCACCAGCGGAACACCATCAAGAACACGCAGCCGCCGAGATCAGCCGAATGATTCACTGACTGCCGCCATCTTTGTACAGGAGAATTGCATGCACATTTTTAATGTGACTGCCACTATCTGTCTGCACAAAGATAGTGGCAGTTTGATTTACTGCGCCTGCGTGAATTACGCGCAGGTGCAGTGAATCATTCGGCTGATCCCGGCGGCAGATGCGCAACGTGTCTACAGGCAGAGGAAGCCGGTAACATTAAAGGGGTTTTCCCACGATCAAAAGTTCATTTTAAAAATTGTCTGTGTCTGACCTTGTACGGAGCATAGCACATCTCCTTGGCAGGAGAGGAAGCAAAAGACAAAACTGACATTACAGAAGGGGATCACAGTGGATTCATTTTGTGAGGTAAAATATTTAACTGTTTTTAAAAAATATTTTACCTCACAAAATGTATCCTCTGCGATCTCCTGTTGAAATGTCAGTATTGTCTTTGGCTTCCTCCCCTGCCCAGGAGCTGTGGTATGTTGGGTACACGGTCAGACATAGACAAATTTTAAAATGAACTTGTGTTCCTGGGAAAACCCCTTTAAAAAGCAAATGCCAACATGGCTCCTCATAAAAAGTACGCCAATGACAATGAAAGGAAAGCAGCAAAGGCACAACGTCAAAGACAACAAAGGGCAAATTAGGTTTTTTGAAGAGCAACAGCATCGCTGGGACAAAAACAATGCATATAAGCGTAGGCGCCAAGCACATGAGTCCCCTGATGGAAAAGTCATTAGATTATCACAGGATGCCATCAGACAACAACAGTACCGCATGCCTGCCCCCATCGTGACATAACCGCCTCCATCTAGTATATATTTATATACTGTGTATATATATATATATATATATATATATATATATATATACATATACATACAGTGGGGCAAAAAAGTATTTAGTCAGTCAGCAATAGTGCAAGTTCCACCACTTAAAAAGATGAGAGGCGTCTGTAATTTACATCATAGGTAGACCTCAACTATGGGAGACAAACTGAGAAAAAAAATCCAGAAAATCACATTGTCTGTTTTTTTTATCATTTTTTTTGCATGTTATGGTGGAAAATAAGTATTTGGTCAGAAACAAACAATCAAGATTTCTGGCTCTCACAGACCTGTAACTTCTTCTTTAAGAGTCTCCTCTTTCCTCCACTCATTACCTGTAGTAATGGTACCTGTTTAAACTTGTTATCAGTATAAAAAGACACCTGTGCACACCCTCAAACAGTCTGACTCCAAACTCCACTATGGTGAAGACCAAAGAGCTGTCAAAGGACACCAGAAACAAAATTGTAGCCCTGCACCAGGCTGGGAAGACTGAATCTGCAATAGCCAACCAGCTTGGAGTGAAGAAATCAACAGTGGGAGCAATAATTAGAAAATGGAAGACATACAAGACCACTGATAATTTCCCTCGATGTGGGGCTCCACGCAAAATCCCACCCCGTGGGGTCAGAATGATCACAAGAACGGTGAGCAAATATCCCAGAACCACGCGGGGGGACCTAGTGAATGAACTGCAGAGAGCTGGGACCAATGTAACAAGGTCTACCATAAGTAACACACTACGCCACCATGGACTCAGATCCTGCAGTGCCAGACGTGTCCCACTGCTTAAGCCAGTACATGTCCGGGCCCATCTGAAGTTTGCTAGAGAGCATTTGGATGATCCAGAGGAGTTTTGGGAGAATGTCCTATGGTCTGATGAAACCAAACTGGAACTGTTTGGTAGAAACACAACTTGTCGTGTCTGGAGGAAAAAGAATACTGAGTTGCATCCATCAAACACCATACCTACTGTAAAGCATGGTGGTGGAAACATCATGCTTTGGGGCTGTTTCTCTGCAAAGGGGCCAGGACGACTGATCCGGGTACATGAAAGAATGAATGGGGCCATGTATCGTGAGATTTTGAGTGCAAACCTCCTTCCATCAGCAAGTGCATTGAAGATGAAACGTGGCTGGGTCTTTCAACATGACAATGATCCAAAGCACACCGCCAGGGCAACGAAGGAGTGGCTTCGTAAGAAGCATTTCAAGGTCCTGGAGTGGCCTAGCCAGTCTCCAGATCTCAACCCTATAGAAAACCTTTGGAGGGAGTTGAAAGTCCGTGTTGCCAAGCGAAAAGCCAAAAACATCACTGCTCTAGGGAGATCTGCATGGAGGAATGGGCCAACATACCAACAACAGTGTGTGGCAACCTTGTGAAGACTTAGAGGTCAAACGTTTTCTGTGTCATTGCCAACAAAGGATATATTACAAAGTATTGAGATGAAATTTTGTTTCTGACCAAATACTTATTTTCCACCATAATATGCAAATAAAATGTTAAAAAAACAGACAATGTGATTTTCTGGATTTTTTTTTCTCAGTTTGTCTCCCATAGTTGAGGTCTACCTGTGATGTAAATTACAGACGCCTCTCATCTTTTTAAGTGGTGGAACTTGCACTATTGCTGACTGACTAAATACTTTTTTGCCCCACTGTATGTGTGTGTGTTAATTCTTCCTTTGAAAACGATGTGTAAATAACAGAGGACTGCTGTATGTAAAAACTCATGTTAAAATCGCATTGCAATCGGATAGCAATCGCAATGCACTTGGATGTAAATTGGATGCTAAGTGTGAAAATCTCATTGTACTCACATGACACTCGCATGACACTCGCATAGCACTCGTCCATTTTTTCAATCTGGAAATCGTACCTTTTTTCTCGCATATGGGTATGAGCCCTTAGGCCAGAGTCACACTAGACCGTAATACGGATGAGTGCTATGCGATGAAAAATCGCCTGACCGCTCACGTGACCGCATCGAAGGTCCTTCACTCACTGCATTCTTAGGAACGGAGGCAGACGCTTGCAGCGCTGAGAGCCAGGGTCCTTCGGAGGGGTGAGTATATCCATATTTTTTATTTTTATTCTTTATTTTTTTACATGAACATGGAACCCTGGGAACCACACACCGTATAAGATGACTGGGCGTATAAGATGACCCCCGTCTTATACGGCGGGTATATCCCAAATTCCATATTTTATATGGAAAAGTTGGGGGTCGCCTTATACGCCCAATCGTCTTATACACCAGAAAATACGGTATGTATGTGTCATTGACATATATATTTATATATATATATATATATATATTTGTATTTCATACAGAGCTAGAGAGCAAAAAAGTCGGTAATTCAATTGTCGACTTTTGCTAAATCCTTACCGAACCCGACAGGATATGAGACATGGTTTACATACAGTAAACCACTGCATATCCGTTATATTTTTATATATCCCTCACTAATAATGTTAGTAGTGTGTGTGCAAAATTTGGGACCTCTGGGTGTTAAATTAAAGTGTTAATTCATGGAAAAAACTGTTGTGGTCTCCTGCGCAATTTTCTCCACCAGAGAGGGAAAGCCAGTGACTGAGGGCAGATATTAATAGCCTAGAGAGGGACCATGATTATTGGCCCCCCTGGCTAAAAACATCTGCCCCCAGCCACCCCAGAAAAGGCGCATCTGTAAGATGTGCCTATTCTGGCACTTAGCCCTGTGGCATTGGCATATGGGGTAATAAGGGGTTAATGTCACCTTGCTATTGTAAGGTGACATTAAGCCTGGTTAATAATGGAGAGGTGTCAATAAGACACCTATCCATTATTAAGCCACTAGTCTGAAAGGGTTAAAAAACACACACATATTAAGAATAACGTATTTTAATGAAATAAATAAGCACACAGGTTTTATTATCTTTATTGTACGCTAAATCCAACCGAAGACCCTCATTCTCCTATGAAAAATTCCAAAATAAAAAAGCAACGATATCCCATACCTGTCCGCCGTATAGTCAAGTCCCACACTGTAAATCCATCTCAAGGGGTTAAATACATTTACAACCAGGGTAACTGCTAATTCTGCCGCTCCCAGCTGTAGAAGACTGGGGAATGAATGAAATCCAGGGAACAGAGCTTTGGTAACTAGCTGTACCATCACTGAAGCTACGCCCCCTGGCGGCATAAACTCATATGAACTCTGTAGCGTGAGAAAATATTCAGAAACTTTCCCAAGCTACAGAGTCAGGGGGCGCAGCTTTTTCTGGTTTCTATTTGTGGACTACGCCGGATTCTTTGGACTACAGCAGACTTGCATGGATTTATTTTTCAAAAATACATTGGTGAACCAGAGGGAGTGTTTTTCAAATAAAATTTATTATTCTGTCTGTATGTTTTCGTTACTCCATTACTTAGTAATGGAGAGGTGTCTATCAGACACTCCCATTACTAACCCCAGGACTTGATGCCAGCTGTGATTTTTGACACTTTACAGCTGACATCAACTACAACTACTAGGGTTGAGCAAAATGGATCAGACAAATTCAAAAATCGCCGACTTTCATGAAACCCGACCCTAGTGAGGGATCGGCCATGAGGTTGGCGATCTTCGCGCCAAAGTCGCGTTTCGTAAGACGCTTTCAGCACCACTTTTCAGCCATTGAAGGAGGACGCAGAGTGTGGGCAGCGTGATGACATAGGTCTCGGTCCCCACCATCTTAGAGAAGGGGATGACCGTGATTGGCTTGCTTTCTGCGGCGTCACAGGGGCTATAAAGGGGCGTGCACGCCGACCGCCATCTTACTTCTGCCGATCGTAGCATATGGAGAGGTTGCTGCAGCTTCATCAGAAGAAGGGATATAGTTAGGGAGGGAAGATTAAGCCCCGAAACTGCTTGTGCTGTAGAGATTTCCACTGTCCAACACCACCATTTGTTTGCAGGAACAGTGGAGGCTATATTTTTGTGCATCAGCTCTGTAGCTTATTAGGCTGCCTTATAAGGCTCCCTGATAGCTGCATTGCTGTTTGCATGCCGCTGTGCAAACCAACTGCTTTTTTCAAAGCAAAAATCCTGTTGCTCCTTTCTGGACAGTTATCTTGTTTATTTGTCCACACTTTTGTGTGCAGAAGTCCTTTTTATTGCTGCCATACTTGTCCTGAGATGATTGTAGGGAGATTGAAATTGTACTACAGTCCTTGTATTTTTTCATATATCTTCCAGCCACTTTCTGCCACTTACATTGTGTTGTTTTATACACTGGGCCTGAGGTTTGGTTTAGTCTCCCCCCCAAAAAAAAAGTGAGATTCAAATTATCACAAAGTGAATATACTGCAGTCCTGTTAGTTTGTGGTATATCAGCCAGCCACTTTCTGCCACTTACATTGTGTTGTTTTATGCACAGGGCCTGAGATTTGGTTTAGTCTCCCCACAAAAAAGTGAGATTCAAATTATCACAAAGTGGATATATTTCAGTCCTGTTAGTTTGTGGTATATCAGCCAGCCACTTTCTGCCACTTACATTGTGTTGTTATATACACTGGGCCTAAGTTGTGGTTCAGTCTCCCCCCCAAAAAAGGGGAGATTCAAATTCTCACAAAGTGGATATACTTCTGTCTTGTTAGTTTGTTGTATATCAGTCTCCCTGTTATGACCTGGTGGTCAGGACAATAATGGACCTGGTGGTTAACAGCACACGGAATGACCTGATAGTTACTGATAATAAAGGACGAGCTCTGGGACGTGGGAACTCTGCTGACCGCAATCCCTAATCCTATCAAACACACTAGAAATAGCCGTGGATTGCGCCTAATGCTCCCTATGCAACTCGGCACAGCCTAAGAAACTAGCTAGCCCTGAAGATAGAAAAATAAAGCCTACCTTGCCTCAGAGAAATTCCCCAAAGGAAAAGGCAGCCCCCCACATATAATGACTGTGAGTAAGATGAAAATACAAACACAGAGATGAAATAGATTTAGCAAAGTGAGGCCCAACTTACTGAACAGACCAAGGATAGGAAAGGTTACTTTGCGATCAACACAAAAACCTACAAAAAGACCACGCAGAGGGCGCAAAAAGACCCTCCGCACCGACTCACGGTGCGGAGGTGCTCCCTCTGCGTCCCAGAGCTTCCAGCAAGCAAGACAACAATAAAAATTGCAAGCTGGACAGAAAAATAGCAAACCAAAGAAATACAAGCTGGAACTTAGCTTCTGTTGGGAAGACAGGTCACAAGAACGATCCAGGAGTGAACTAAACCAATACTGGAACATTGACAGGTGGCCTGGAGCAAAGATCTAAGTGGAGTTAAATAGAGCAGCAGCTAACGAATTAACCTCGTCACCTGTGGAAGGAAACTCAGAAACACCCACCAGAGGAAGTCCATGGACAGAACCAGCCGAAGTACCATTCATGACCACAGGAGGGAGCCCGACAACAGAATTCACAACATCTCCCCCCCAAAAAAGGGAGATTTAAAATCTCAACACGTTTATATACACCTTCTACCTTGTTTTACAGTACCATAACGGTTGTTATTTTGGTTAGATTTACCAAAAAATGAGGATGTCAGGTGGAAGAGGCCGTGGGCGGTGTTTGCGAGCTGGTACTGATGGTGGTGGTGGTGCATATGGTGGTAGTGGCAAAATGTATAAATGATATCCCCGTAGTAACATCTACTTTCAGAAAATCCACAGCAGGCAATACTATACTGCGCAAACAGTCACCATCCCAAACACACTATCAAAGGCATACCCGTCGGAGAAATGGTTAGAGCCAAACGAAATTGTAGTTCTCAGGAGGATTATGTCAAGGAAGTCGAGGACATCAAAGTCAGACTTACACAGAGGGGCTATAGTAAGTGGTGCCTACAGAGGGCCGAGAAAATTGTGGATAAAAAACCCCGTTTCACATCAAAGCAGAATAATACAACAATTTCTACTAATCCCATTACTCTGGTTTTTCAATATAGCAACCAATTTGCCTCCATCAGCAAACTTATAAGAAATAATCTATCCATCTTAAGGGAAGATCCTGACATTGCGGCCATACTTAAACATGGATGCAGAATCGTGTCAAGAAAAGCGCCATCCTTAGGTCATAGTCTATCACCTAGCTCCTTAAAAACGTCCCATGTACAACCTCATAATTGGCTTAGTACTAAGGGCTTCTACAAATGTGGTGCCTCAGTTTGTAAAATTTGTAAATTTGTACAGAAATGCTCCGACTTTGCGGATGCAAACAATCAGAAAACTTACCAAATTAAAACATTCCTAAATTGTAATACCAGTAATGTGGTATACATTATGGAATGCACAACTTGCCATCTCAAATATGTTGGGAGTACCATACGCCCATTCAAAACAAGAATTCGGGAGCATATTCATGATGTGGAAAATGTTAACATCCATAGAAATATATCGCAAGTGTCGCAGCATTTCATCAATTCACATCAATCCAATCTTGACTCACTAAAGGTTTATGCAATTGAAAAGACACACAGACCTTTTAGAGGAGGGGATACCGAGGTAACATTAAGAAATAGGGAAACATGGTGGATCTTTAAATTGGAAACTAGAACACCGCATGGCCTTAATAAAATAAAGGATATTATGCTTTTTTATTAATTATAATGCCTCTAAAATGTTTATATTTCTTACCCCTATGTTACTCTGTCGTGGTCCATTTAATTTATATATTTATATTTTTCAGTGGTATGTACCGTTGTCCTCTGAGTCCTCGAACCGGCACGGCGGCGTTTCATGTCTTTCTGCTCGGTTGGCGTGACTGTTGTTTTCCTTTCCTCTCCTCTCTTGGCGCATGTGACCACCAGTCTATCGCCCCTCGACGGATTTTTTAGTCCTATGTTTCCATTGCAGTTTACAGTTTGCTATTTTGTTAACTGTTTCATTCTCTTACATAATATGTATTGTTTTGTTTTCTTCTTACTTTGTTCCTTAGTATATTTTTTTTTCTGTTATTTAAGTACTTATTATATTATATTTGTATTCTTATTTTCAAATTTTATTCCCTCTTTTTTCTTCTTATGTCATGGTTAGTGTTGAGCATTCCGATACCGCAAGTATCGGGTATCGGCCGATATTTGCGGTATCGGAATTCCGATACTGAATTCCGATACTTCCCGCGTATCGGATACCGGAATCGGAAGTTCCCAGAATTCAAATTGAACGCAGCAGCCAATGAGGAATGAATGAAAGTGTGGGCACATCCTGTTTAGCATGGTGGGCATGTAAGTACTGGCAAGGCTTGGATTGGCTGCTGAAATGATGTCACTCTGCACTATAAAAAAGCGCTGCCGCCATTTTGCGCTCACTCTGCTGTGATTTCAGTTAGGGACAGGACGCTGTGTTCTAACTGAGGGCCAGTTGAGCTAGCTAATTGCTTTATTTTCCTTTCCAAAGGCTAATTTAGCAAAACGCTGTGTGTTCTTCACTGTTCACCTTGCTCTTGCCTTGCAGCGCTGTTTTAACAGCGTTCTGCAAGGTCTCTGTGTGTGTGTGTGTGCAGCTCACTCTGTAGTCTGTGTGCAGCCATATACCCGGTTGTATTCAGCTCAGGGGGGGTTCACACTGCCTCACACAGTTGTTCTTTTTTGCTCTTAGTGCAGCCTGCTGCACATTTTTTCTCAAATTTCCTATTAGTGTTTTTCCACCAGTCTCCAGCTCTATTGTGGAAAAACACTACATAGGATAACCTAGAGGGGGGTTTTTGGGCCTTGCAGCGCCGTTTACGGCTGTCTGCACGGTCTCCGTGTGAGCCCAGCTCGCCCTGTAGTCTGTGTGCAGCCATAGCCGGTTGGATTCAGCTCAGGGTTCGTTACTGGCTCATACCTTGAGAAAAATTTTCCTTTTTTTCAAATAGTGCAGCCTGTTTAAAATTTGAAAAAAAAAATTCCTATTAGTGTCTTTCCACTCGTATCCAGCTAAATAGTGGAAAAACACTATATAGGATAACCTAGAGGAGGGTTTTTTGGCCTTGCAGCGCCGTTTACGGCTGTCTGCACGGTCTCCGTGTGAGCCCAGCTCGCCCTGTAGTCTGTGTGCAGCCATAGCCGGTTGGATTCAGCTCAGGGTTCGTTACTGGCTCATACCTTGAGAAAAATTTTCCTTTTTTTCAAATAGTGCAGCCTGTTTAAAATTTGAAAAAAAAAATTCCTATTAGTGTCTTTCCACTCGTATCCAGCTAAATAGTGGAAAAACACTATATAGGATAACCTAGAGGAGGGTTTTTTGGCCTTGCAGCGCCGTTTACGGCTGTCTGCACGGTCTCCGTGTGAGCCCAGCTCGCCCTGTAGTCTGTGTGCAGCCATAGCCGGTTGGATTCAGCTCAGGGTTCGTTACTGGCTCATACCTTGAGAAAAATTTTCCTTTTTTTCAAATAGTGCAGCCTGTTTAAAATTTGAAAAAAAAAATTCCTATTAGTGTCTTTCCACTCGTATCCAGCTAAATAGTGGAAAAACACTATATAGGATAACCTAGAGGAGGGTTTTTTGGCCTTGCAGCGCCGTTTACGGCTGTCTGCACGGTCTCCGTGTGAGCCCAGCTCGCCCTGTAGTCTGTGTGCAGCCATAGCCGGTTGGATTCAGCTCAGGGTGCGTTACTGCCTCATACCTTGAAAAACAATTTCCTTTTTTTCAAATAGTGCAGCCAGTTTAAAATTTGAAAAAAAAAATTCCTATTAGTGTCTTTCCACTTGTATCCAGCTAAATAGTGGAAAAACACTATATAGGATAACCTAGAGGAGGGTTTCTTGGCCTTGCAGCGCCGTTTACGGCTGTCTGCACGGTCTCCGTGTGATTTAAACTAGCTCTGTAGCCCGATCTGCACCAAAAAAAAGGTTAAGTTCACCAAACACAACTTACACTTGTGTAGGCCACATTTGAAAAATAATAAAGTTTAGTCCACAATTTACAACATTAGTGTTTCTTACACCTGTTAGGAGGAGCATTACAGGAATAAGCACACTAAGGCCTTAGTACTTTTCTGCTTATCTTTATCTGTCAACCAAGATGAAGAGGGCAGGGAGTAAGGCACGTGGGCGTGGGCGCGGAGCAGGGAGAGGAGCAGGGAGAGGACGTGGTGATTCTGTGCCTGCTGCGGGCGCCGGTGACTCGTCGTCACTCAGTTTCAGCAGGGAACAGTCCTTCATGCGCAGCTTTGTCGGAGAGCGCCGTGCACCGCTGCTGCGTGAAGACCAAATTGAAGCCGTTGTCGGGTGGATGGCAGCTAACGCCTCGGCATCGACTTCAGTTAGTGCCACATCCTCTCAGGCACAGAGCACTGGAGAGCAGCCATCTGTCTCTTCACCACCTGCCAAATTGGCCAGGCAGTCAGAGAGCCCAGGACAGGAGCCGTCTCTACTTCTGTTCTCTGAATCTCTTGGCTTGGAAACAGGGGGCCAGCCAAGCAGCATTGGAGAAATGGAAGAAGAGGCAGTGTGCAGTGATGCCCAAAAGCTTTATCTCTCTGACTCTGAAGAGGCAGGTGGGCCAGTGCCTCCGGTGACCACAGCGCAGTACGCATCTGATGATGAAACTCAGGTGCCGCTTTCTCGTGCGTACTGTGCTGCTGAGACTACCCAGGAGGAGCAGTTGGTGGCAGAGGGTAGTGGAGATGATGAGGTCCTTGACCCATCGTGGCGTGAGGAACAGGAAGGTGGTGGGAGCAGCTCAGAGGAAGAGCTTCCTCTTACGGGCCAAAGAGGGAGAGGGAGGGGGAAGACTGCGGAGCCTGTAGCCTCCACTTTGGCACCCGTTAGGAGCCTGTCTCTTTCCAAAGCCAAAAAGGGCGCTCCCAAGACTTGCAGTGCCTGGTCCTTTTTTGACACAGTTGCAGATGACATTTGTTTTGTCAAATGCAAGCTGTGTCATCATAAAGTAAAAAGAGGGAAAAATGTCAGCAACCTCAATACCACAAATATGTGGAAACATGTGCGGACCAGGCACGCGGTGGAGTTACAGAAACACACTGAAGATGTAGGCCAACCAACAGCGGCAGCTACCACCTCTTCAGCTCGTGTTGCCTCTTCCTCCAGCTCACGCACAGCTGGTTTGGCTTCCTCCCAGAGACCTTGTGTAATTCCACCCACAGCACCACCTTCCCAGTCATCCTCACACTCCCAGTCTACTCTACAGCCATCGGTAGTACAGGCATGGGAGAAAAGGCGGGCATTCTCGGCCAACCACCCCCGAGCACAGGCTCTGAATGCAGGCATTGCCAAACTGTTGTCCCTGGAAATGCTCTCGTTCAGGCTGGTGGAGACTGACAGCTTCCGTGACTTGATGGCATTGGCAGTCCCACAGTACAAGGTGCCCAGCCGCTTTTACTTCAGCAGGCAGGCTGTCCCTGCCCTGCACAGGCATGTTGAGGCAAACATAAAACATGCGCTACTGAACGCCGTCAGTAGCAAGGTCCACCTCACCACCGATGCGTGGACCAGTCAGCATGGACAGGGGCGATATGTTTCCCTCACTGCCCATTGGGTTAATGTTGTTGAGCCAGGTACAGATCGTGCGAGTGGCGCAGGACGTGTCCTGCCCACTCCAAGGATTGCAGGAATCCAGTCTGTACGCATCGACTCCTCCTCTTACACCAGTTCCTCTGATTCCTCTCTGCAGGATCCGTCACAGTCCACCCCCACATGGACCCGTGAACGTTTACCTATGACCGACATGAGCACAGCCGTGGCCAAACGTCAGCAGGCCGTCTTGAAACTAGTTTCATTGGGGCATCGAAGCCACACAGCGCAGGAGCTCTGGAATGCCATAAAGCAGGAGAGCGATGTGTGGTTACTGCCAGCGAATCTCCAGCCAGGCATGGTAGTGTGTGACAATGGCCGAAATCTGGTGGCAGCTTTGGCCCTTGGCAACCTCACTCACATCCCATGTCTGGCACATGTGCTCAATTTGGTTGTGCAGAGTTTTCTGAGGGACTATCCGGATCTTGATGCCCTGCTGCACAAGGTCCGCCTAGAGTGTGCTCACTTGCGGCGTTCCAGCTTGGCCAGATCCCGCATTGCTGCTCTGCAGCGCCGATTCCGCCTTCCGGAACACCGCATCATATGTGACCTACCTACCCGGTGGAATTCCACGTTACATATGTTGGAGCGGTTGTGTGAGCAGCAGCAAGCAGTTATGGAGTACCAGCTGCATCAGGCGCAAAGAAGTCGCAGTCAGCGCCGATCAGACTTCACAACCACAGAGTGGGCCACTATGAAGGACGTCTGCCAGGTTTTGCGTCCTTTTGATTATTCCACGCGGATGGCAAGTGCAGATGATGCACTAGTCAGCATGACTGTCCCCCTTATCTGCCTGCTTCAGCAAACTTTGCAAGGGTTAAGGGATGATGTGGTGGAAGAGGTGGAGGATGAGGAGTCACCTTTTCCATCAGCTTCTGGAGAGTCAGCGCCACGTGGTTCCTCACAAAGGGGTACGCAGGGGCCAATTTGTGAGGAGGATGAGGAGGAGTCAATGGAGGAGGAAGAGCTCCGTCCAGAGGAGGGAGCGACACAATTGTCCAGTGGTCAGTGTGTACAGCGAGGGTGGGGTGATGACGAGCGGGCAGAGATCATGTCTCAAGCAGGGGACAGCGTTTCTGGGCCGGTTGGCACTCTGCAGCACATGGTGGATTTCATGCTGCAGTGCCTGAGAAACGACCGCCGCATCGACCACATTCTCAACATGCCTGATTATTGGGTGTTCACCCTCCTCGATCCTCGCTACCGGGACAACGTCCAAAACCTCATCCCTGCGTTGACCCGGGAGCGTAAATTGCGGGAGTACCACGACACACTGGTGAATTCCATCATCTTCTCCTGTCCAACTGAGAGGAGTGCTGCTAGTGCTTTACAAAGCAGCTCAGTGCGTCGAGGCAGTGGGGGAGGCTCTGCCCAAAGAGGGAGCAGAAGCAGTGCCTCTGCCCAAGGCAAGCCCAGTATGGCACAACTCTGGCACACTTTTGTGTGCCCGCCCCAAATGTCTACACCATCACCGGCGGCTCCAGTCAGCAGGAGGCAACGGTTCCGTCAGATGGTGACAGACTACATGGCTTGCCCTCTTACTGTACTCCCAGACGGCTCTTCCCCGTTCAAGTTTTGGGTCTCTAAGCTGGATACATGGCCAGAGCTAAGCCAGTATGCATTGGAGGTGCTGGCTTGCCCTGCGGCTAGTGTCTTATCGGAACGTGTCTTTAGTGCCGCAGGTGGTGTACTAACAGACCGTCGCATGCGACTATCCTCCGATAACGTTGACCGGCTTACTTTCCTGAAAATGAACCAGGCCTGGATCTCGCAGGAATTTGCCACTCCTCTGCCTGATTAAGTAATTGGGTGTCATCCAGGTCTCCTGCTGTGTTCATCTTTCTACCACCTGAACTGCTATTCCTGGGCTCCAACACCGCCAGTTGCGGCTCAGAAGTGCAGGCTGCACAGTAAAAACATACGACCCAGTGTTATTGGGTTTCAGTAACGTCAGCTGATCCCCAGCTGTGTAGCCGGCAATGTGTCCTGCGACCGCCACGCTGGCACAACAACCTAAATGTAAGGGAACCTGTCCCCCCCCCCCCCGTCGTTTGTTACTGAAAGAGCCATCTTGTGCAGCAGTAATGCTGCACAAGGAAAAGGTAGCTCTTTTTTTTTAGCTCTTTGCACACGCAGAACTTAACACTTATAAAATGTGTTCACTGATACCGTTATACCGTCCCGGAGCTGGGACTTTCCTTCGTAATGTGACGCAGCACAGCCGTCATTCCTACCCCCTTGGTGCCATGCGCTGCCTCCTCAGCGTTGTTTTAAGCTGTCACGGAGCCTGCGCTGTTCTGTTATCCCTTGGGCATGCCCTATTTGCGCTGCCTGTCTTCTGACATAATTTGGTGTCAGGCTGGCTGCGCCTGTGCGGCCGCGCTGCCCGAGATCCCGCCTCGCAGTGTCTTCTGATTGAGTCACACTGCGGGCCTGGGATCCATGGGCATGCGCAGTGCATATCTTCCCCTCGGGCTCTCGCTCATTTCCCTCCGCCTTCTTTAGACTGTGCGCCGTCAGCTGATCCCTAGCATGCCACGGCCGTGACACCGCACAGTCTGAAGAAGAGGGAAGGAGGGGAGTGAGAGTCGAGGTTATGCACTGTGCATGCCCATGGTTCCAAGGCCCGCAGTGGGATTACGTTAGATGAGACTGCGAGGTGGGATCTGGAGCAGCGTGGACGCACAGGCACTGACAGCCTGACACCAAATTATGTCAGAAGACAGGCAGCGCTAATTGGGCATGGCCAAGGGCTAACAGAACAGCGCAGGCTCCGTGGCAGCTTAAAACAACGCTGAGGAGGCAGCGCACGGCATCAAGGGGATAGGAATGACAGCTGTGCTGTGTCCCATTACGAAGGAAATTCGCACCTCCGGAACGGTTTAACGGTATAAAGGGACACATTTTTAGTGTTTACTTCGGTGTTTGCAAGGAGCATAATTAAAAGAGCAACCTTTTCCTTTTGCATCCTTAGTGCTGCACAACATGGCTCTTTCAGCTACAAACGTCTTGGGGGGGGGGTTAAAGGTTTCCTTTCAACTTGCTCCAATCAGGCTTCGGCCTACACTCTGTTCCTCTGCTCCTCCTGCTGTCCCTGGGCTCTAACACCGCCAGTTGGTGCCTGGAAGTGCTGTGTGCACAGTCAACAGTCGCTCCTCTGTTATTGGGGTTCAGTAACGTCAGCTGATCCCCAGCTGTGTGTGCGGCAATACCTCCAATCTGCTCCTCCTGCTGTCCCTGGGCTCTAACACCGCCAGTTGGTGCCTGGAAGTGCTGTGTGCACAGTCAACAGTCGCTCCTCTGTTATTGGGGTTCAGTAACGTCAGCTGATCCCCAGCTGTGTATCCGGCAACGTGTCATGCGACCGCCACGCTGGCACAACTAAAATGTAAGGGGACCTGTCCCCCCCCCCCCCCTAGGCGTTTGTTACTGAAAGAGCCACCATGTGCAGCACTAATACTGCACAAGGGAAAGGTCGCTCTTGAAATTATGCTCCTTGCAAACGCTGAACTACACACTCATGTAATGTGTCCCCTCACACCGTCCAACCGTCCCGGAGGTGGGACTTTCCTTTGTAATGTGACACAGCACAGCCGTCATTGCTACCCCCTTGGCACCGTGCGCTGCCTCCTTAGCGTTGTTTGATTCCGTCATGGACCCTGCGCTGTTATGTTATCCCTTGGCCATGCACAGTTTGCGCTGCCCGTCCTCTGACATCATTTGTTGTCGTCCTGGCTGCGCCTGTGCGTCCACGCTGCCCGAAATCACACCTCGCAGTGTCGTCTAATGTGATCCCACAGTGGGCCTGGTATCCATGGCCATGCGCAGTGCATATACTAGCCTCTCACTCCCCTTCTTCACGCTTCTTCAGACTAGGCGGCGTCAGCTGATCCCTAATAGCATGCCACGGCCGTGACGCCGCACAGTCTGAAGAAGCAGGAAGGAGGTGAGTGAGAGGCGATGATATGCACTGCGCATGCCCATGGATCCCTGGCCCGCAGTGGGACTACATTAGATGACACTGCAAGGTTGGATCTCGGGCAGCTTGGACGCACAGGCACTGCCAGCCTGACACCTACATGATGTCAGAAGACGGGCACCGCTAACTGTGCATGGCCAAGGGATAACATTACAGTGCGGGCTCCGTGACAGAACCAAACAACGTTGAGGAGGTGGTGCCCGGCACCAAGGGGGTTGGAATGACGGCTGTGCTGTGTCACATTACAAAGGAAAGTCCCACTTCCGGGATGGTTTGACGGTGTGAGGGGACACATTATATGAGTGTGTACTTCAGCGTTTGCAAGGAGCATAATTTTCGGAGCCACCATTTTCCATGTGCAGTATTACTGCTGTACAAGATGGCTCTTTCAGCAACAAATGCCTGGGGGGGGGGGGTTAAAGGTTCCCTTTCAACTTGCTCCACTGCAGGCTTCGGCCTACACTCTGCTCCTCTTTGATTCCCTGGGTTTCAACACTGTCAGTTGCCACCTGGAAGTGTTGTCTACACAGAAAAAAACACTAGGTGATGTGTCAGTGGGGTTCAGCACCGCCAGCTGTTCCCCTGCTGTGTAGTCGGCAACGTGTCCAGCACAAGCCACGCTGGCACAACAGAACAAAAGCTGCCACCAGTGCAGGCTTCGGCCTACACTCTGCTCCTCTCCTCCTCCTGCTGACCCTGGGCTCAAACACCGCTAGTTTTTGCCCGGAAGTGCTAGCTGCACAGAGAAAAACACCAGCCAATGTGTTAGTGGGGTTCAGCAACGCCAGCTGTTCCCCTGCTGTGTAGCCGGCAACGTGACCTGCAAACGCCATGCAGGCACAGGAACTGAAATTAAAAGGGAACCTGGCCCCACCCCCCCAGGTGTTTCTATGTATAACAGCCACCTAGTACAGCAGTACTGCTGCATTTGTACAAGGTGGCTGACTTTTTCTCCTTGCCCACGTGGAACTCAACACGTACAAAATGTGTCTCATTGAGACCATTCCACTGTCCCTGAGGTGTGACTTTCCTTTGTAATGATACGCAGCACCCCCCTTGGTAGCGTTTCCCGTCTTTTGTCATCATGGTTAGCTGGCTGCGCCTGTGCATCCGCCCTGCTAGAAACAACGCCCCTCGTTGTCATATTTATTTTGTCAGCGAGGGTGTGGTTTATGGGCACGAGCAGTGCATATGTTCGCCTGTCTTAACTCATCTCCTTCCGCCTTCTTCAGACTGTGCGGCCTCCTGGCCGTGGTAGGCGATAAGGGATCAGCTGAGGCCGCCCAGTCTGGAGCAGGTGTAAGGACATGTGTAAGCGGCCAACCTATTTACTGCACAAGGCCACGAATCCCAGCCACGCAGTGTGATTTTTTGAAAACACACTGTGGGTCTGGGATTCATGTCCATCGCTAACCGCAACGGCCGACATGAAATGAGGTCAGAAGACAGGAAGCGCTCACAGCGCATGGCCAAGGGATCACAATAGCGCAGACTCCTGTACAGCAAATAACAACGCTCAGGAATCTGCGCCCAGTACCTAGGTGCAAATTTTGACACCTGTGCTGCGTCTCGTTAAAAAGACAAGTCACGCCTCCACAACTGTTTGACAGTATAATGGGCTAAATAGTGTACGTGTTTTAGTCAGCGTGTGCAAGGAGCAAAACAAATAGAGCAACCTTTTACTTGTGCAGCATTAATGCTGCACAAGGTGTGGCTCTTGTACCTTGCAACACCTGAGGGGGGGGTTAAAGGTAACCTTTGAAATTGGTTCAACTAGGCTTCGGCCTACACTCTGCTCCTCTACTCCTCCTGCTGACCCTGGGCTCAAACACCGCTAGTTTTTGCCCGGAAATGCTAGCTGCACAGAGAAAAACACCAGCCAATGTGTTAGTGGGGTTCAGCACCGCCAGCTGTTCCCCTGCTGTGTAGTCGGCAACGTGTCCAGCACAAGCCACGCTGGCACAACCGACCAAAAGCTGCCACCAGTGCAGGCTTCGGCCTACACTTTGCTCCTCTCCTCCTCCTGCTGACCCTGGGCTCAAACAACGCCAGTTTCTGCCCGGACATGCTAGCTGCACAGAGAAAAACACCAGCCAATGTGTTAGTGGGGTTCAGCACCGCCTGCTGTTCCCCCGCTGTGTAGCCGGCATCGTGTCCAGCACAAGCCACGCTGGCACAACCGACCAAAAGCTGCCACCAGTGCAGGCTTCGGCCTACACTTTGCTCCTCTCCTCCTCCTCCTGCTGACCCTGGGCTCTAACACCGCTAGTTTTTGCCCGGACATGCAATCTGCACAGAGAAAAACACCAGTCAATGTGTCAGTGGGGTTCAGCAACGCCAGCTGTTCCCCTGCTGTGTAGCTTGCAACGTGACCTGCAAACGCCACGCAGGCACATGAACTGAAATTGAAGGGAGCCTGCCCCCCACCCACAGGTGTTTCTATGTATATCAGCCACCTTGTACAGCAGTACTGCTGCATTTGTACGAGGTGGCTGACTGTTTCTCCTTGCCCACGTGGAACTCAACACGTACAAAATGTGTCTCATTAGAGACCATTACAATGTCCCTGAGGTGTGACTTTCCTTTGTAATGACACGCAGCACCACCCTTGTTAGCGCTGCCCGTCTTTTGACATCATTGGTTAGCTGGCTGCGCCTGTGCATCTCCCCTGCTCGAAACAACGGCCCTCGGTGTCTTATTTTTTTGGACAGCGAGGGTGTGATTGATGGGCATGTGCAGTGCATATGTTTGCCTGTGTTCACTCATCTCCTTCCGCCTTCTTCAGACTGGGTGTCCTCATGGCCGCGGCAGGCGATAAGGGATCAGATGAGGCCGCCCAGTCTGAAGCAGGTGTAAGGACATGTGTGAGCGGCAAACATATTTAGTGCACCAGGGCACGAATCCCAGCACCGCAGTGTGATTTTTTAAAAACACACTGTGGGTCTGGGATTCATGTCCATCGCTAACCGCAACGGCCGACATGAAATGAGGTCAGAAGACAGGAAGCGCTCACAGCGCATGGCCAAGGGATCACAATAGCGCAGACTCCTGTACAGCAAATAACAACGCTCAGGAATCTGCGCCCAGTACCTAGGTGCAAATTTTGACACCTGTGCTGCGTCTCGTTAAAAAGACAAGTCACGCCTCCACAACTGTTTGACAGTATAATGGGCTAAATAGTGTACGTGTTTTAGTCAGCGTGTGCAAGGAGCAAAACAAATAGAGCAACCTTTTACTTGTGCAGCATTAATGCTGCACAAGGTGTGGCTCTTGTACCTTGCAACACCTGAGGGGGGGGTTAAAGGTAACCTTTGAAATTGGTTCAACTAGGCTTCGGCCTACACTCTGCTCCTCTACTCCTCCTGCTGACCCTGGGCTCAAACACCGCTAGTTTTTGCCCGGAAATGCTAGCTGCACAGAGAAAAACACCAGCCAATGTGTTAGTGGGGTTCAGCACCGCCTGCTGTTCCCCCGCTGTGTAGCCGGCATCGTGTCCAGCACAAGCCACGCTGGCACAACCGACCAAAAGCTGCCACCAGTGCAGGCTTCGGCCTACACTTTGCTCCTCTCCTCCTCCTGCTGACCCTGGGCTCAAACAACGCCAGTTTCTGCCCGGACATGCTAGCTGCACAGAGAAAAACACCAGCCAATGTGTTAGTGGGGTTCAGCAACGCCAGCTGTTCCCCTGCTGTGTAGCTTGCAACGTGACCTGCAAACGCCACGCAGGCACATGAACTGAAATTGAAGGGAGCCTGCCCCCCACCCACAGGTGTTTCTATGTATATCAGCCACCTTGTACAGCAGTACTGCTGCATTTGTACGAGGTGGCTGACTTTTTCTCCTTGCCCACGTGGAACTCAACACGTACAAAATGTGTCTCATTAGAGACCATTACAATGTCCCTGAGGTGTGACTTTCCTTTGTAATGACACGCAGCACCCCCATTGTTAGCGCTGCCCGTCTCCTGACATCATTGGTTGGCTGGCTGTGCCTGTGCGTCCCCCCTGCCCGACACAACGCCCCCCGTTGTCTCATATATTTTGACTGCGAGGGTGTGATTGATGGGCACGAGCAGTGCATATGTTCCCCTGTTTTCACTCCCCTCCTTCCGCCTTCTTCTGACTGTGCGGCCTCATGGCCGCGGCATGCGATAAGGGATCAGCTGAGGCCGCCCAGTCTGAAGCAGGTGTAAGGACATGTGTGAGCGGCGAACATATTTACTGCACAAGGCCACGAATCCCAGCACCGCAGTGTGACTTTAGGAAAAGCCACTGTGGGTCTGGGATTTATGGCCATCGTTAACCGCACCGGCCAACATGAAATGAGGTCATGAGACGGCCTGCACTAACAGGGTATTGCCAAGGGATAACACAAGAGCGCAGACTCCTGTACAGCAAATAACAACGCTCAGGAATCTGCGCCCAGTACCTAGGTGCAAATTTTGACACCTGTGCTGCGTCTCGTTAAAAAGACAAGTCACGCCTCCACAACTGTTTGACAGTATAATGGGCTAAATAGTGTACGTGTTTAATTCAGCGTGTGCAAGGAGCAAAATTAAATAGAGCAACCTTTGACTTGTGCATCATTAATGCTGTTCAAGGTGTGGCTCTTGTACCTTGCAACACCTGAGGGGGGGTTAAAGGTAACCTTTGAAATTGGTTCAACTAGGCTTCGGCCTACACTCTGCTCCTCTACTCCTCCTGCTGACCCTGGGCTCAAACAACGCCAGTTTCTGCCCGGAAATGCTAGCTGCACAGAGAAAAACACCAGCCAATGTGTTAGTGGGGTTCAGCACCGCCAGCTGTTCCCCTGCTGTGTAGTCGGCAACGTGTCCAGCACAAGCCACGCTGGCACAACAGAACAAAAGCTGCCACCAGTGCAGGCTGCGGCCTACACTTTGCTCCTCTCCTCCTCCTCCTGCTGACCCTGGGCTCTAACACCGCTAGTTTTTGCCCGGACATGCAATGTGCACAGAGAAAAACACCAGTCAATGTGTCAGTGGGGTTCAGCAACGCCAGCTGTTCCCCTGCTGTGTAGCTTGCAACGTGACCTGCAAACGCCACGCAGGCACATGAACTGAAATTGAAGGGAGCCTGCCCCCCACCCACAGGTGTTTCTATGTATAACAGCCACCTTGTACAGCAGTACTGCTGCATTTGTACAAGGTGGCTGACTTTTTCTCCTTGCACACGTGGAACTCAACAAGTACAAAATGTGTCTCATTACAGACCATTACAATGTCCCTGAGGTGTGACTTTCCTTTTTAATGACACGCAGCACCCCCATTGTTAGCGCTGCCCGTCTCCTGACATCATTGGTTGGCTGGCTGTGCCTGTGCGTCCCCCCTGTCCGACACAACGCCCCCCGTTGTCTCATATATTTTGACTGCGAGGGTGTGATTGATGGGCACGAGCAGTGCATATGTTCCCCTGTTTTCACTCCCCTCCTTCCGCCTTCTTCTGACTGTGCGGCCTCATGGCCGCGGCATGCGATAAGGGATCAGCTGAGGCCGCCCAGTCTGAAGCAGGTGTAAGGACATGTGTGAGCGGCGAACATATTTACTGCACAAGGCCACGAATCCCAGCACCGCAGTGTGACTTTAGGAAAAGCCACTATGGGTCTGGGATTTATGGCCATCGTTAACCGCACCGGCCAACATGAAATGAGGTCATGAGACGGCCTGCACTAACAGGGTATTGCCAAGGGATAACACAATAGCGCAGACTCCTGTACAGCAAATAACAACGCTCAGGAATCTGCGCCCAGTACCTAGGTGCAAATTTTGACACCTGTGCTGCGTCTCGTTAAAAAGACAAGTCACGCCTCCACAACTGTTTGACAGTATAATGGGCTAAATAGTGTACGTGTTTAATTCAGCGTGTGCAAGGAGCAAAATTAAATAGAGCAACCTTTGACTTGTGCATCATTAATGCTGTTCAAGGTGTGGCTCTTGTACCTTGCAACACCTGAGGGGGGGGGTTAAAGGTAACCTTTGAAATTGGTTCAACTAGGCTTCGGCCTACACTCTGCTCCTCTACTCCTCCTGCTGACCCTGGGCTCAAACACCGCTAGTTTTTGCCCGGAAATGCTAGCTGCACAGAGAAAAACACCAGCCAATGTGTTAGTGGGGTTCAGCACCGCCAGCTGTTCCCCCGCTGTGTAGCCGGCATCGTGTCCAGCACAAGCCACGCTGGCACAACCGACCAAAAGCTGCCACCAGTGCAGGCTTCGGCCTACACTTTGCTCCTCTCCTCCTCCTCCTGCTGACCCTGGGCTCTAACACCGCTAGTTTTTGCCCGGACATGCAATCTGCACAGAGAAAAACACCAGTCAATGTGTCAGTGGGGTTCAGCAACGCCAGCTGTTCCCCTGCTGTGTAGCTTGCAACGTGACCTGCAAACGCCACGCAGGCACATGAACTGAAATTGAAGGGAGCCTGCCCCCCACCCACAGGTGTTTCTATGTATAACAGCCACCTTGTACAGCAGTACTGCTGCATTTGTACGAGGTGGCTGACTTTTTCTCCTTGCCCACGTGGAACTCAACACGTACAAAATGTGTCTCATTAGAGACCATTACAATGTCCCTGAGGTGTGACTTTCCTTTGTAATGACACGCAGCACCACCCTTGTTAGCGCTGCCCGTCTTTTGACATCATTGGTTAGCTGGCTGCGCCTGTGCATCTCCCCTGCTCGAAACAACGGCCCTCGGTGTCTTATTTTTTTGGACAGCGAGGGTGTGATTGATGGGCATGTGCAGTGCATATGTTTGCCTGTGTTCACTCATCTCCTTCCGCCTTCTTCAGACTGGGTGTCCTCATGGCCTCGGCAGGCGATAAGGGATCAGATGAGGCCGTCCAGTCTGAAGCAGGTGTAAGGACATGTGTGAGCGGCAAACATATTTACTGCACCAGGGCACGAATCCCAGCACCGCAGTGTGATTTTTTAAAAACACACTGTGGGTCTGGGATTCATGTCCATCGCTAACCGCAACGGCCAACATGAAATGAGGTCATAAGACAGGAAGCGCTCACAGCGCATGGCCAAAGGATCACAAGAGCGCAGACTCCTGTACAGCAACTAACAACGCTCAGGAAGCTGCGCCCATGCAAAAAGGTGTTGTTTTCGACACCTGTGCTGCTTTTCTTTAAAAAGACAAGTCACGCCTCCACTACTGTTAAACAGTATAATGGGCTAAATAGTCTACGTGTTGCATTCAGCTTGTGCAAGTAGACAAATTAATAGAGCAACCTTTTACTTGTGCAGCATTAATGCTGCAGAAGGAGTGGCTCTTGTTCTTTGTAACACCTGAGGGGGGGTTAAAGGTAACCTTTGAAATTGGTTCAACTAGGCTTCGGCCTACACTCTGCT